>NC_068988.1:18301169-18303489 GCF_001194135.2 Octopus bimaculoides | reverse complement strand
ATATATATATATATATATATATAAGTCACCAGGTGCATCGACTGGAGATGCACCAGATACCTGATTATGAATATATATATATAGTAAATCCCCAAAACGAAGAACAAACACAAGAAAAAACAACAGTGCAAGGACGTGGTAAATGCAAGATATTAGCAGACGCTCAGGGAAGGAAAGAAAGGTGGTTTTATGTTTCGAGCAAAGCTCTTCGCCAGAAACAGGAGACAGAGGAAAGTCCAAGACAAAAGGAATTTGGAGCAAAAACTCAACAACGATCCACATGTGGTTATATTTTGAAATATATATATATATATATGTATGTATATCGGCACACACATACACATATATGCATGCATATGCACATACACATATATATGTATCTATTAATAACAGTTTGGCTCAGCTCCACTTGTTTCATAGGTATGTTGGATGTGTCCATCCGACCTCTTATAAGATGCACACATTCTAGTCACAAAACTTGAAGTTTTATGGAGTTGGGTCAACTGTTATTAAAAGACGTATGTTACTCCTAACTGCGCTGAGTGCCACTTTCTCTTTTTTATCCATTCACTGTATACATATTTTATACATGTGGAGGCACAATGGCCTAGTGGTTAGGGCAGCGGACTCGCGATCATAGGATCGCGGTTTCAATTCCCAGACCAGGCGTTGTGAGTGTTTATTGAGTGAAAACACCTAAAGCTCCACAAGGCTCCGGCAGGGGATGGTGGCGAACCCTTCTGTACTCTTTCACCACAACTTTCTCTCACTCTTACTTCCTGTTTCTGCTGTGCCTGTAATTCAAAGGGTCAGCCTTGTCACACTGTGTCATGCTGAATATCCCCGAGAACTACGTTAAGGGTACACATGTCTGTGGAGTGCTCAGCCACTTGCACGTTAATTTCATGAGCAGGCTGTTCTGTTGATCGGATCAACTGGAACGCTCGATGTCGTAAGCGATGGAGTGCCAACAACATTTTATACATATACATATGTGCATGTATGTTTGTATGCATGTATGTATGTATGTATGTATGTGTGAATACATGTATATATGTGTATATGTATATTTGTGTATATGTATATATAGTGACTTTTCACATGTATTATACCATTATATATTTTATTATTAAAAAATAACTTATGCTGTTTAATTCAAGTATAGTATTTTACCTGTAATATTATGGAACACTTACATAATGTAACATTATATAACACTTTAGATAAAGTACATTACCTAAATAATGGTAATTTATTATCTAAATTACTTTTAATTCAAGATTTACCATCTAATAATCATCCTCTATGAATAACTTCCTTCTAACTATGATGTAGAGCTACATATTCATGGAGAGAGAAGTAGTTGATTTAGTCATCCTAGTTATTTACTTGTACTTATTTTACAACTTCTTGGAAGATGAAAAGCAATGTCAATATAGGCAAATTTAGAACATAGACAAAAATCGGAAATTGATATTCTAATTGCTTTCAAAGTAAAGACTGTTTTTCCTAAGTAATTACTGCATATCAGATTGCCATTAAACCTTGACTATAATTAAGCCTTATGTAGTCTTCCAAGTCTCTGACAGCTAATTTTCTCTGTGAAATTGAATATTAAGATACGAGATGGTTTAAATGCATTGATTGATATAAGGAAGGCCATTGCGCATATGTGAGAGGCTTAAACACAATTATTGAATCCTGAAGTTTGAGTTTGACTAAGGTATTTATCAAATCAAGGGGCAAAACATTTGACTAAGGCAGATTTAAGGCTTTATACAATTCTCTCAAATTAGTTTAATATTATACTTATCAGAACCAAATTATCTACTCTTTATCTTAGTTCCTAAGCTACAGGTGTGAATGTGAGATTAGAAAGATTACTTCACAATTTCACAGCTATGTGGCTTCAGATCTGATATTGTCCAGCAGAACCTTTAGCAAAATGAATTCTGTGTTGATCAAGGTCTTGCAAGTGAAATTTAGTTAATGAAAACTATACTGATGTATTGTTCCTGCTCTGGGATGGTAAACTTAATCTACTGCCTGAATAAAAACTATTGTTATATACCATGAGTAGAGCCAACACATTGGGAGCTTTCAGTTCATATTTCTAGTTTGAAGAGAATTCTTTCTCACAAATCTCAAAGTCCCTCTGAGTGAAGAAAAGAAAGCCATATCTAAATATCTCAATGTGTTTGTTTTCTCAAATGTTTTTTTGGCAATCATCAGTTTTTTCCAGAATAAATTTAAAAAAATGTGTGTGTGTGTATATATATATATATGTATGTGTATATATATACATGTATGTGTATATATA
>NC_068988.1:18300115-18301069 GCF_001194135.2 Octopus bimaculoides | reverse complement strand
TATATATATATATATATATATATATATATATAAGCACAAGGCCTAAAATTTGGTGGGTTAGAGAGTAGACTCCAGTAGTAAACTGGCAGTTTACGTTATTGACCCGAAAATATGATGAGTACATACCCGAAAACTGAGTTCATCTTATCTTGCCACTATATACTGCAAAGTAGACTTTCATCCTTGATACCTAACATAAAGAATGAACATTACCAATAAAGTGGTCATCTTCAGATGACTTATTGCATATCCAAGCATACCATTGGTTTCTCAGTAATCCATGTGATTATCTCTGGAGTTGAACTACATGTTGATGCTTGACTAAAAGTATACATCTTATCAGCAAAACAACGAACCAAATAATTAACTCCAATGAACTGTTTCCACATACTTGTCACAAAAAGAGACATCATCTAGAACATGACCAATCACATGACTAATTACTTGACCAACCATGTCACAACCAAAAGCACCCAATACCATTAAATATCCTGACTAGCATTTCTTTTCCATTATTTCTGACTGACCAACAAGTACAGTTGTCTAATGCCCTTCCTTCAGTATGAGGAAATATGATCTACTTTACCAAGATTGTTGTTGTTGGCACTCCGTCGCTTATGACATCGAGGGTTCCAGTTGATCCGATCAACAGAACAGCCTGCTCATGAAATTAACGTGCAAGTGACTGAGCACTCCACAGACAAGTGTACGCTTAACATAGTTCTCGGGGATATTCAGTGTGACGCGGTGTGACAAGGCTGACCCTTTGAATTACAGGCACAACAGAAACAGGAAGTAAGAGTGAGAGAAAGTTGTGGTGGAAGAATACAGCAGGGTTCGCCACCATCCCCAGCTGGAGCCTTGTGGAGCTTTAGGTGTTTTCACTCAATAAACACTCACAACACCTGGTCTGGGAATCAAAACCACGATCCTATGACCACGAGTCCGCTGCCC
>NC_068988.1:18298488-18300085 GCF_001194135.2 Octopus bimaculoides | reverse complement strand
AACCACTGGGCCATTGCGCCTCCACGTTTACCAGGATACACTTATGATAAACTTTTCATACTTCTAACACAGCTTTGTATTGAGTGAGCACGGTGTGTTTTTGTACAAAAGGTATCGAATGATATATATATATATATATATATATATATATAATACAAATGATATATGAGCATATGCATGTATACATACATATATGTACATACCTACATCTACATGTATATATAGATGCATATCCGGGTACAGGACATCAAAAAATGTGGACAAAAACGGAATGGGAACATAAACAAAGCACAAAAAAACAGAATTTTTTTTGCGGACAACAGAATGAACACATAGGAAAACAGACGAGCCACTTATGGAACTTTTCCTCCATATATATATATATATATATATATATATGCAAATGTACATGATGGAGCAGTACATTATAAATATATACACACGTATATATATATATACACACACACAACATATATGCAAATGTATCAATTAATAATTTAGGGTATTGGCAGGTGGTACCGGCATGCTAACATAGCAAACAAAATGACCAAACCACAAATTTTGACTTAAGCACAACGGTGAAAGATGGCAATTTCGATTATTTTTGTCATTGGTAGGGGTCTTAGGGTTTTTATTCATTTGTTTGCTTTCACCTTTGTGTTTAAGTGAAAACTTGTGGTTTGATCATCATGATTGCTATGTTAGCATGCCGATGCCACCTGTCAGTATGCTTAATTATTAACTGATAATTTTTACCTTCATAAGTTTTTTTTTTATGCATGCTAAGCCACTGATATTATTATAAACAATAATATCCTTATATATATTTATATGAAAATATATATATATATATATATATATATATATATATATATCATCATCATCATCGTTTAACGTCCGCTTTCCATGCTAGCATGGGTTGGACGATTTGACTGAGGACTGGTGAAACCAGACGGCTACACCAGGCTCCAATCTGGTTTGGCAAAGTTTCTACAGCTGGATGCCCTTCCTAACGCCATGTATATATATATATATATACACACAAACACACACACACACACAAGCAAAATAAATTACTGAACAACGTCAACGAAAAGCACAGCAATAATTATCATTAGTTTAACATTGGTGAAGGAGGAGAGTGAACGAGCATTAAGGAAAGCAAAATCAAGAGATGGATTAACATGTGATGACAACTGTGATACCTACATGCATGCATACATACATACATATATATATATGTACATACATGCATACACATTATGTTGCCACATAACATATTGACTGTGTTAACTCCTAAAATCACTTGCAAAATGCATATCTCTATGTATATGTCATTGCATATATATATATATATATATATATATATATATATATATACAAGAATAAGGGCAGGGAATCGTCAATTAATAATAGAATTAATAATTAACAATTTTGCCAAGTAGTTCAGTATGAAAAAACCTTTATCGGTAAAACCATTTATCATCATAAATATACAGGGATTAGCATTGAGTTGCTTCTCCAACATACTGAAAATTTAGAAATAGCAGTCAAAGAACTACTGATTCTAAACTACAAATTTTTCTCATCCATTTAA
>NC_068988.1:18295272-18298129 GCF_001194135.2 Octopus bimaculoides | reverse complement strand
ATATATATATATATATATATATATATATATATATATATATATATAAATAAACACACATATATAAATATATATATAAATATACACACACATATGTTCATACATACATGCACACACACATGTCTTTCAGAACATAATAGTTAAAAATCACAATATTCTGGAAAATATATTTTTTAATATGTGTTTGGAAAATCATTATATTTTCATTTACTCTATTTGAAATTGCTGTGAAATAATTTTAGTTCCATTGAATTCTGAACTATCAAATTCAACACCATGATTAGAAAGCATTTTACTTGCATTTTCCTACTCCACTTGTTATAAGAAAAGGAATCAGTGAATAGTTTATAGAATTGGTTTTTAAGTTACTCTATACACTACAAGGACAAAGTCATTAAACATAAAGTAGCTGACAAAGTTCAACACTAATTAGAGAATATAATGATAAGTAAATTGCTAATACCACTTATTAGAGTAGTTTAGTTCAAAATATTCTTAATGCTCTATTATCATTTCAGATTTGACGTAAAAGTGATGGGCAGTTTGAATTAAATCAATGTAAAATTTCATAAGAAGTAATGAATCAAGTACTGATTGTTTAAGGTGACAGATTTAAATTTGGAGAATAAATGTAAATTATTTTTTGAACAAATTATAAAAGACTCGTCATCATCATCATCATTGTTTAACGTCCATTTTCATGCTGGCATGGGTTGGACGGTTTGACTGAGGTCTGGAGAGCCAGCAGTAACACCAGGCTCCAATATGATCTTGCAATGCTTCTACAGCTGGATGCCCTTCCTAATTCCAACCTCTCCAAGAATGTAGTATGTGCTTTTTACATGCCACTAGCACAGGAGCTAGTCAGGTGAGCCTGACATCGATCATGTTTGGATAGTTCTTTTTACGTGCCACCAGCATGGGAGCCAGTCAAGGGGCACTCAGTAAAATATCTAAATATTCATATTAAAGTTCTTTTTTATAAAAGTATTTTGTTTTCTATATATTTTTTCTTTTAATTTCTTTTATTTGTTTTAACCATTAGATCTCACCATTCTGAGACACCACTTTGAATGGTTTTAGTTGAAAAAATGGATCCCAGTATTTATTTTTATGTCTGGTACTTATTCTGTTGGGTCCTATTGTTGAGCCACTAATCTACAGGGATGTAAACAAATCAGTCCCAATTGTCAAGTGATGGGTGGAGAGTAATGTAGACATAGAGACATAAACATACACACACAGACATACATACATACAAAAGACTTCCATACAGTTTCTGTCAACCAAATTCATTCACAAGGCATTGGTCAAAGTAGAAAAAAACATGTGTCATGCAGAGGGACTGAACCCAAAACCATGTGGTTGTAAACTGAGCTTCTTAAACACACAGCAATGTCTGTGCAAATTGATGTAAGAGTATACCCATCCTATCTTTTCATAAAAACAAAAATATTCGAACGTAAATAATCTTGAATTGGATTCAATCTAACATCTAGAAAATTATGTCAGTTTCCATTGTTAATAATTTGCTTGTCTTTGTGAATGATATTTAAAACAAAATCTCTGCTTTCAGAATGTTAAAAAATGTATGAATTTGCAACCCTATGCAACCTACACCAAAATGAGGATAAAAAAAATTAAGATAAAAATGACAATAAAAGAACAAAAACAAAATAAAAACAAAAAATCATTAAGACAAAACAAAATTGAAAAAAAGGAAGCATTTTATTCATTTGAATTTTAGTAATGTTCTTCCAGAGATTGAAGATTTGCAAATCTAGAGTTGAAATTATACAGTAAGTCTTCTGGAAAAGTGTTAATTATTTGTTCACAGTGTAATGTAGAGTACATTATAAAATTGCCAATTTATTGACAAGTTAAAGAAAAACAAATTCTGAAACAGACAGTGTTCTCTGATATTTTGTCAATTTTGGCAGAAAATATGTTCAAACCATTAAAAAAATTATAAATAAATGAATAAAAATAAAATTCAAATTCACTTCACACACAGGATCTATAATAAATTTCAATTACATACATCAACCACATCAAGTGGTTTAGACATAAGGGTGTTGCACATTTTGATTTGTAATATATATTATAAAAGTTATGCAAGAATATTCAACAATATTACATAGGTATGACCAGTTTTGTTTAAATTATATTGGTTTTAAATTCAAAAATAATTTTAGATAGATATATAAATAGAATAAATTTATAAATATATCCATCATATTTCACTCCAAAATTCTAAAAAATTTTATTAAAATGCATCAAATATAGCTCTAATATCGAACATTTTACTAAGTAAACTGGTAAACATAGAAAAATATATAAAAAGTAATACTAAGGTTTACATTATAGTTATCAGTTAAATATAAATATATAGAAAAATTTACTTTGTTATAAAGCATAATTATTAAAGTTTTCAAATGTGTGACCTCTAAAAATATAGTCATAGAAATATAAAGCATATACTTTTATATAAGTATATTTATTTGTTTGTCTGACTTTGAATTACTACAATGCAGATGTCATTGATAATTATGAAAGAGCTTTCAGTATAAAAATATTGTCGACTTAATGTTTTGAAAATTGTCTTAATTATTTCTGCAACTAAGAAAATAATTTATAAACTTATGCAACTTGAGATTTAATTTGTAAGGAGCATTATATTGTATTGAATATAAAAACCATAATTCTTTTTTGAATTTATTTCAAAATATAGTATTTAGCATGATATATATTCATGTGTGTGTGTGTATCTGAGTGTGTTTGTGTGCGTGTGAGTGCATATATATATATATATATATATATATACATATATATATATATATATATATATATATATATATAT
>NC_068988.1:18287982-18293414 GCF_001194135.2 Octopus bimaculoides | reverse complement strand
TATATATATATATATATATATATATATATATATATATATATATATGAATGTATGTATGTGTTTAAAATTAAGTAGATGAATGAGAAGATATTGATTAATTAATAATTTATTAATGATAAGAGAGGCGATCAAGTTTGATAAAAGTCTTTAAATTTTGTATGTTGATCATTAATAAGCCTCTGCAGAAGTGTTGAAAATCTCTCTCTCTCTTTTTTTTTTGTCTCTGTACATTATATTATGACGTTTTCACAACATTTTCTTTGAAGAGGCATGCTCGTCATCTGCCTGTGAATCTTCTTCTTCTTCTTCTTCAGATGATGATGATGATGATGATGATGATAATGAAGATGAAGAGGATGGTTCTTTCGATTTATTTTCTCCTTGCTGGTAAAAAAATAAAGAAAATGGCAATATGTTCTGATTTTACAAGTAGAAGTAGAATTAAGAGTAATTTAGAAGATTCTAATTATATTTGCTGTTGTTTATTTGATAAACGTATCATTTAATAAGTTAGCTAAGAGATAAAAATTATATTAAAGATTAACTCTTAGAGACTGTATTTTTTCATAAAGTATGAAATATCTTTTATGGTAAATAACCAAAAGATCTAAATATAATATTAAAATTTGTTTTGCATATATGTAACTGTGTAATAACCCACAGCTTATTTCTTTCTTCCTTTTTTGTAATGGACTGTACATTAAAGGGTAAAGCCATAGTGAAGAGATATGAACTACAGATGACTTATCAAAAACAATTATTTTCTAATAATGACAACTCAGATACTTCTGTTAATGTATTAAATCAGATTGTAGGCTTAAACTAAATGCCAAATAATTATATTCCTAAGGTTAAGAATATAAAATCATGGTTAATAGCAACAGTCAGCTTTAACTATATTTCAAGTTGTTAATTTACAATCAGTTAAAAACCTTATGTAATTATGTTGTAATAATTTCAAACATAAAACTTTATTTTTAATAATAATGATGCTTTTTAACTAGGCACACGTAACTTTATAAAGGGAAAATATAAGTCAACTTGATTTTAGTATATCACAGGTACTTATTTTATCCACTCTAGAATGAGAAAAAATAAAGTTTACATTGGCATTAACAGTAGTTCAGCTGAGAAGCTAACTGGATAAAAGTAATTACTCTAAGCTGAACAGTCTACTTTTGAAGAAAAATAATCTAGTTTAATTTGAATAAAAGGAATAAAATCAAGGCATCAAACATAAACATGATTATCCTTGTACTATTCTGGGAAACCATATTACTATTTACTAACTTATACCGGTGTCACAAGAAATTTTAATATTTTCTAAAACTAATAAGAGAAGTATATAAATTTGATAATACTTGCAATTTTAAATTATTACCAGCAGGTAAAATGTTATTTTATTTATTTTAATAATAATACACATATTTCATAAAATAAATTATTCACTATAGTAGGATGTAGCTGCAACTGTAAGATATAGGCTCAGGTGAACTCTGATAAAGAATATGTTATTATTTATTGGCACAATCTCAGGTATGTATAGAAATATATATTTCAGGTTGAGGAATTTCTTCTAGATTGTTCTAGCATTAATATTTTGAGAGTAAAAGCAACATTATTGACATGTTTAATCAATAACTTGGATATATTTAGTAGATTTTTATTAATAGTGATTCTTAGTTTTTTCATGATTTTTGTGTAACATAATTTGTCATTTTGTTTTAATCAAAGGCTGAGCCCCAAACTCTTTATTGGGCCTCCAAGACTGGTTGGAGAGAATGAAGAAATTATTCTCAAAGGCACTCAAGAGGTGTCAGTCGGTGATGTTAAACTTGGTGATGAATTAAGTGTAACATCCAAGTAAGCCATGGTGGGAATTAAACTCCAAATGCAAAGAGCTGGAACAAATACTGAAAGGCATTCAGTCTGATGTTCTTACAGTTGCACTAGTTTACTATTCTACATCAACACTTAGGTTTTTTGATTGTTCAAAAGAATAAAAGACAAAGCTGATTAAGGCAGGATTTGAACTCAGAGAACAAAGAATTGTGAAAAACATTTGGAGGTATTTCTGCTGACACCTTAATGACTCTACCAAGGTACTGCCTTAGAGCTTGTAAATTTAACTAGACATTTTGAAGAACTAGTAATTAGCAGTCTTTGTAAAAATAGAATATTTTCAGATGGTGAACCTTTTAAATAATCACCAACTAATATAGCATTTATTCTGAATAATTGAACTTCTTAATTGTATGGCAATATTTTATTTAATGCATTGAATGTTGTCAGATCATGGATATAGCATCTTATTGTCAAGTGGCATCAAATTGTGGATATGCTTACCTAGTTCTATCACCTCAAATGTCAGTGTACTTAAACATTAAAACAAACTAGCTACAAAGCTCATATCATATGGAATATTATTCTGATACTTTTTTGATATCTCATCATTTAGTTGATATCCCATTTAATTGCTGAGACACTATACCCACAATTATGCTATGTATTCAGCTGTTTACAAATATATCACAAAAACCTGATAAGTTTATACTAAGATTTAGTAGCGATGAAATTTTCATACTGTATAATTATTATTATCATGAAATTTTACTTACACTATTTTATTTATTTATTTATTTATTTATGGGTTTCAGCCAAGTGGCTGCAGTCATGCTGGTGCACCACCATGATTATTATTAAATTATAATAGATTTTAAAGAAGCAAAATATTCATCATAAACAAGTGAAAATACCAGGAAATGCAAATTCTAGAAATTATATTGTTATATTGAAATTGATAACCTTAGAAATGCTATGTATTTGTAGTTTTGAATATTTCTAAACGTAAGTTACCTACAAAAATATTCAAGTGTTTTTCAAAATATCATATGTACATGAAATATGAATGATGCTTGAAATATATTAAGATAAAGAAAATGAATTAGAACAAAACATAAAAATATATAAATTAAGTTATTGCCTTTAGTTTGACAGCCTTAATAGCTAACTTTTTTTTTTTAAAGAACCATTTCTATTATATTATGAAAATCATACAATTGTCTTAATACATTAAAATTCCTTACTGTCCAAATGAATACTTGATCTTAAAGTATTATGATTACGTTTGACTATTAAATATAGAGATAGAATTTGGTTGCTATAATGAGTACACCTTTGTGTTAGTATTGTAGTAGGAAGGCAAAATATAACAAGAAAGAAGCATAAAGTTGAGTGAATATATAAGCAAATGTGAGGATGGTATGCTTTTCTAAGCATGCACAAATGCAGGGTAGTATTAATCAGATCCAAGAGCATACCAGGAATCATCATGAAATTAGAGCACTCAAGCAGGATTATAGACAGGAATCACATAGGTTTTCAAATGATTACTAAAAGGGTGACAGACTTCTGAAGGTAATAATAAAGGTAATTTGAAAACTTTAAAAAAAAGTGATTTCATATGAATATTCAAAATATTCATACAATATTTATATAGAACATTGTTTTAATATATTGAAAAATTATTGTATATTTCTCTTGAGTATTTTTCTTGTAGATAAGTTAGTACTCTGTATGTGCTGAGGAAAATTGTTCAAAATAGGAAAACTACAGAAACCACTCAATGATAGATGGTTGCATTTTTTTTGTTTTTGTGTTGTAGATAACATGTTTAAAAAGATGAGAAATAGAAATGAAAATACTAATTAAAATATGTTTTGCAATTCTTTTGAAAATTGTCTTCCTAATTAAAAGAGATCTGTATCTAAAGTAGCTATAATAGAACAATTACTTTGACTTTTTGTTCTGCAAAACCTTAACTAATCATGAAAAGAAGAAAAAAATAAAGAGGATGATTTACTGCATTTCTTTACATTTCTATTTTATTTAAATTTATAAGATGGCTGTTATAATGGATAGATTAGGAAGAACACTTATATTTCTGGTTCTTAAATTGTTTTAAAGTATTCTTCAAAAAGAAACATGGAATTAATTTTTAAATGTAAGAGTAATTGTTATGTAAGAAAATACAGTGTAGTTGATTGCCAGTTGCTAGTATATTCCTAGCACTTATACCATAGATCAGGTAATAGGTTAATGTCTATGATGAAATATTAATTAAATTCTGACCTGTACACAATAGAAAATCTTCTTCAATTCTCTATACAGTTCTTACTCCCTTTTATTTCAAAACATTAAAAAGGGATTAAACTTATTCATTGTCTTAGAATGTTCTCTGTCCATGTCCAAAAGATGGTTAGCCATTTTGACTTTGAAATACATGATTATCATTGATTTTAGTACTTGTTACAAGCCCCAAAACTGCTGGACTATGAAGAAGGAAATTTAAGATCATTTCGATGGTAGACGCACTAAACTTCTGATGAGAGTTCAAAGTGTCTCATGATGTGACCATGACACAAATGTGGCAAGCTATGGACACATTTCATCGCTCTCTACTATCGTTGCTCTGTTCAATATAGGCTTTACTATAGTGTTGAACAATAGACCATATCAGATGATATATTTTGGAGGCTTTTATACTCTAAAAAAGGATGAGGACTACTAAAGAACATTGATGTTAGATGATATTAGCTGTGACATACAACATGAATGTGGGACAGAAATTCCTGGCTGGTACAACATTGTTAAAAACACATCTGTTGTAGATAGATGAAGAAGAAATTTATTTACATTTATATTTGTTTCAGTTTTTGGACTGTGTTTTTTTCTGGGGCATCTCAGCCTTTGTAGTTGGTTTAAGGTATGCAATATGTGCTCAGATGAATACATAAAATTTTAATGTAAATATACTCCATCATCATAAGAAAAATATAACAATTGAATAAAAAAGCCAGAGAAAGGAAAAATCTAAGATTCTAGAATGTGTTTTTTGTTACATTGATTATATTGTTAGATTTTTAAAATAAAACTAAATAATTTATATCCAATATTCCAGTATAGTTTTAATAAAATTTAAAATTAATTAACAGATAAAAATAGCATTTTACATTAAGTCGAGCAATGATGGAAAAGTTCTTGGGTTTGTATGTGTGTGGTGTTTGTATGCATGTGTCTTTGTGAATATATTCATGTATGTATATATGTTTGTATGTATGCATAGATGTGTGTATGTGTGTGTGTGTGTGTGCATATACAGGTGTATGTATGTTTATTAGATAAGTGGTTGTACAAAAATGTATAATTACAATCTTAAAGAAAATGTATTTATGACTCAAAAAACCATTAAACTGTTATATTGTATATAAAATTTATATTCTTGAATTAGAAGTCTTGATGTAAAATTCAAGATATATATATATGTATATATAGATAGATAGATAGATAGATAGACAAATCGATAGTGGGAGGGAGAGAGAGAGAGAGAGAGAGAGAGAGAGAGAGAGAGAGAGAGAGAGAGAGAGAGAGAG
>NC_068988.1:18259321-18287900 GCF_001194135.2 Octopus bimaculoides | reverse complement strand
AGAGAGAGAGAGAGAGAGAGAGAGAGAGAGAGAGAGAGAGAGAGAGAGAGAGAGAGAGAGAAGGAGAGCATTGCTGAAAGTTTCTATTTGAAAATATAGTTCATACAAAGTTTTAATTTTTTAAATGTTGCACCATTGACAGTGGATATAATATCAGCAAGTTACAGAATATCTAAAGTGAACCAAGTATAATATACATATTTCTAATGTGAATCAGGATGATGATGATGTTAATGATGATGATGATGATAATGACAATGATGATGATAATGACAATGATGATGATAATGATATCGATAATAATAATAATAATAATAATAATAATAATAATAATAATAATAATAGTAGTAAAAATATTTCCCTTACCAAAATTTATTAGAATAAAATAGTTTTATAAAAAAACACGTCTAGTAAAGTAGAAATATGTAGCTAGAAGCATATTGCTATATTTTCTCCAAAAGCTTATTTTATACTAAGCCAAATTGTATTTAAAAAAAATTTAGACTACACTTTTTTTGAGCTAGTATATCTTTATAACTTAGTTTAATAGAAACAGAAATATTTATATAACATAAAATCTGAATTTAAATAAAACCTATGAATAAAAATGAAGATTTACATCAAATAATATCAAAATAGTAATACAAATTAAAATTTATTCAATAACATTTTTTTTAATTTCGGAAAACACTATTTGCTAATAATTCATATTTTAAAGAACCCACACAAGCTAAATAGATTCCAGTCATAATTATCATGCCGAAAGAAAATATATGAGAATGAAATTTATGAATATATATAACTACAAATTTGTAATTGGCTTTTAGTTGAAAGTTTGTGCTCTGCAAACTTAGAAAATAAAAGTATAAAGGTTTCACAAGTTATGTATGTTCATAAAAAGAAAAAGAACTTTACAGGTCAAAATTTCAAGAGAATAGCTTCAAGAGTTGATAAAGTTAATCATAGGAAGATAATAAAACATGTAAACAAGTTGTATGCTATGATATAATAAATGTTGGCTTTGAACAATTGTTAAATATATAACATGCTTAAAGATAAGTAAATTTTATAAGTGTATTTTATCAAGACATTAAAATGCATCTACAGATTGAAATTGTGAAGAAATAATACATTGATGAAGTAGGGTTTGTTTTTAATTAAGAATTGTATGATTATCAACTGATGTACCAAAATTAATGGAAAATTTTTGATTTATGCAGCCCAAAAATTTATAATGGATATAATTTTTAATAATCTAGACATCACTATCATTGCATGATTTGTCAATAGTACTTCTTCCATATAATTAGTATTCCATATAATTCCATATAATTAGTAATAGTAGAAAGTTTTCCTGCAAAATACGTGACATATATTTTTATAACCAATTTACTGTTACCCCAATAATAATCTAATTTATATTAATACTATGAAAATTACAGGGATATGAAAGTTTTATAGCAATGTATTTACAATAAAATGGCCTGAAATTTGGTAAAGCAGATTCGTTGATACCATCAACTTCAGTGCTTGACTGGTACTTTATTTTAGCAATCCCCCAAAGGTTGAAAAGCAAAGTTGATCTTGGTATTTAAGCCAAGAATGTAAAAAGCTGGAACAAATACCACAAGGCATTTTATCTGTTTCTTTATTGATTTTACCAATTCAATAATTTGTTACAATGGTACAATGAACTTAGAGTTAATTGAATTGAACTTATGCCTGGTAGTTTATTAACCTAAGCGGAATGAAAAATAAAGTCAAACGCAATGGGATAAGAGTTGAGAATGTAAAGGATAGAACTATATACTGTAATAGTTTGATGATCTTGTTCATTCACTTCATAGACAATTATCTATTTTAATTAAATTAATAATAATAATTGTAATAATGATCAGTTAACTAGTTTTAGACAGTATGATTTATATTCAAATATCAACATATCATTTAATTATATAGATTTCCTTAACTGATCACAAGTATGTAGAATAAATAAGCTCTTTGATCTGGTAATTTTATGTACGAGCTCAATGTATTCCTAGTGAAGTGATTATGTTTGCTGAATTAAACACATATTTCATATATTGTAAGCCCTTGTTGAATGTGTCAGGTAAGGAACACATAACAACTGAATGTAGATATTTCTAACAGCTTCTCCTTTGTTGCAATCACGCAGGATGCTAAAACATGAACTTTGATTTGAATCTTATTATCTGGAGCTGCAACCAGATAATTTGCATTGGAATGTGAGTGTAGCACCAGAAAATAATAGCCATGATGTATCTTTCCAGAGTGCCATGGATCGCACAGACCTATGTAAGGGAGTAACATCAAACTGAGATTCTATATAGTAAACAATATGTAGGCTTGCAAGCTCCATAAATATTGGTTTCTTTTCATCTTTAATGAAGAAAACTATATCCTATTTCCACAAAATTTGAGGGATCTAGACAAATATTGACATCACTATTTACAAATAATAAAATTCTTTCAGTTATATATTCCCATCTTCAATCTCAGACCTGTATAGAGTGTAATATTGTTATCACATGCCAATTTAACCTCAATGTAAAGCAAAAAATTGCCAATTACTCAAATGAAAGTGTTCCTCTTCAATGGTCATAGATTTATTGTTCCTTAAACCATTCCAACCATATAAAACTGCTTTTACATTTCTCTCTTGGAATTAAGGTAATTATGATTACACTGATGGTACATACACCAAACTTTTCATGAGGAATCAAGACATCTCATGGTATGAACACATGGCCAAAGAGGAAATTTATGGACACACTCCACCCATCTCTAGTATTGTTGTTCAAGGCAGTGTAGGCTTTGCTGGCTACTGCTTTCATGCTGAATACAAAGCCGTATCAAACGTAGTTTTAACAACTTCCACACCCTGATAGAAGACAGAAAACACTCAACTGCATTGAATGCTAATGACAGAAACACCCAACATGAAACAGGAGGATCTAGCATAGCTGACGTGTGTCAGAGATTTCTGGCATGGCATAGTAAAATGCACCTCAGTTGCAACCATTTTGGGGGGAAACAAACATTTTTGAGATAATTTTTCAGTTGGATTTCCTATTCTAATCACATCGATCTTGAACAAAAAAAAAATCTTTGATATTTTATCAGTTAATCTCTTTCTCTAACAACATCATCAGTCTCCAGAAAATTAAATTAAAGCTAAGTTTGTGACATATGAATGAATAAATACTTTATTAAGAGTACCTGCAAACGTTCTTCAGATACATCAGACCAAGAACAATTCCTCTGGAATTAAAGCTGACCATTCCATATCTGCTTTAATGATGATATCTTCTTAAAATTACTATTGAATTCTGTATACCTTAATTTAAACATGCTCTATTCAACTCAGTTGTTTTCCTCTTCCCCACTGACTTTCTGCCAATTCTTTCACAAACTTTAAATTCAATTAATAATCAACTACTAATACTAGAATTTTTGTTTAGATATCCGCATCTAATGTAATAGAAAAACAATTACTATAACAACAATGACCATCTTGGGAGTCTGATGCTATTTAATAACACTATAACGCAACTACTATTGTAAGGAATTAGAACAACATCATGAACAGCACCATGATTTAATTTCAGATTTGTCCAGTGAAACTGGACAGCACTCAAATTAGGGCATTCACTTGATTACACATACTAGGATTCAACATCTTCCAAAAAATTCTCCTAGAAATATGATATCTTTAAGTCTTAATTATACATAAACTCATGACTGCTAAAAGTGCAAAATATTTCTTTAGGATTAAAGCATTATCCTAAATCTGTATATAATCTTTGAAGAGGATGCAAACCGATATGTGTTGAATTTTGGATAATTTTGAATCTTAGATCAAGTGTGTTATAAGTTTTATCAGCGTGTTATAAGTTTTATTCAATGACCCAGACTAAATTTTGCTGTCCAAAATAATGTAAGTGAATTAGAAGAAAAATCATCAATCAGTGTTGAATGATAAGGAAGTGGTTTTCGAATTTATTGCAGTTAAAATCATATCAAAATATACAAACTCATTGCTGCTTCAGTAACACTATCATCCTTATCTTGACTATTCAATGGTACTTTCAACACAAAGTTAAGGTCACACATTCTAGGGAAGACATAATTGATTAAGAGCAACTCCATGATTTGACTGATACTTAATTTTATAGACCCTTGGAAGGATGAAAGACAAAATTGACCGTAGCAGAATTTGAAATCTAGAATGTAAAGCACCACAACTAAATATGACGATCAACAAGTTTTGCCCAAACGAACATCTTAGAACCTGAATAAAATTATTAAAACATGCATCACGGATATTTCATGAATAGGGCTTCTTTCATAACAAACTGTGAGTCATTGCTAGTGAGTGTTTTATGAAATTGGAATGGCCACCAGATTACAGGGGTGTCACCTGAGTGGTGCAAAGGTGTCAGCCGCCAGGAGTAGGGTATCACCAACAAATGGTAGATGCAATTATGCGCTGTTACAGCACATGCTCCATACTATTACTATTGCATAACAGATTAATAAAATGACAGTGATGAAATTATGTCAGCATGAGCCCATCTTTTGATTACTAGTTGTAAGTATTTTACTTCATTTACATAAATAATTGTTGCTGAATTAAGCAAAAATGTCACAGTTTCTATTACCTACATGCCAAACAAATCCCAGATTCCATGCCTACCTGAAAAAAAGCAATATGAAGCCATCATAGTGTATCTTTCTGCTAATACAAAATAAAGCCATAGGAAACTACTTTAAATAAGATTATAAAACACAAGCAGGGAACATTTACATGTACAGGAGTTTTGCACTGAAGTTCCACCAAAATATAATACATGTTCATGATTATGTATAAGATAACAAATCAACCTACTACTATATTTTCAAAGAACTAGTTATTCATAGTATTTTTAAACTTAAATTTCATGAATTCTGTTGAAACAAATTATTTCCAAATGCCAACAGGTCTTGAAATTTCTGGCATACAATAATTTTGTAATCCAAACAAAGTATATAGACAAAGATATATTTTCATACTTAAGTATTTATATTGATTAGGTATAGTATAAGGGCTGGGATTCAAAGTTTAAGAGCGGTTGAAAGGAACATAGAGATATGCTACATTGCTACATTATATATCAATATAAAAAGAAAATGAAAATTATGATTATAATAATTATACATTCATATATATATATATATATATATATATACACACACACACACACATATGTATACATGAGTGTATATATGTGTGTGTATATACATGTGTGCATATATATGTATGTATACATACATATATGCATATTGTGTGTGTGTGTGTGTGTGTGTGTGTGTGTGTGTGTGTGTGTGTGTGTGTGTGTGTGTGTGTGTGTGTGTGTATCACAATAGTTAAAAATGAATTTGGTTTAACAGGCTTCCACTTGATTGGAAGCATTCAGATATTGTTCATATCAAATTGGATAGCAGATAGCAACCAAAAGCTGAATACCTCCTTAATAAGACACCCAATACAAAGTAGCCTTGGATGTCTATTTTTATTTGCTATTATGAATAGAGGATTATTAGAGTTTCAGAAAACTGATCATTAAACTTTTAATAAGATATTGGATCATTATCATTTTGATACTGCATTTGCTAAAGGAAAATTACAGAAGAAAATACATACAAATTTTATCTTTGAAAAAATTCACTAATCAACAGAAACATTAAGCTGGTATAATTCAGTTTGCATGATATTACTACTGCTATATATAATTATATGTAAGAATGTGAGTGTGTGTGTGTGTGAGTGAAAGAGAGAGAGAGAGAGAGAGAGAGAGAGAGAGATAGAGTCAGTGTGTGCATTTTTGTGTCAACTTGTCTTGACATTGTACGATTGTTGTAAATGAATGCCATTCATTTTCAGTATTCTGTGCAAACATGTCTTGCTATGGGGAAATATTGAAATATTACTTTGCTTGGAAACATGTAAGGTTTGGTGACATGAAGAGCATCTGTGTGTAGAAAATCTGCCTCAATAAACTTTGTCTGACCCATACAAGCATTGGAAAATGGGCATTAAAACAATGATGATAATGATGTTGATGATTACATGAAGAAATGATAAACATTGAATAATTGTGTAATTATTGTGAATTGATAATATTTATTTGAGAGTTACTTGAAGAATTATGTTAAATAAAGCAAAAGCTGGAGAATTAACTATAATATTCATTATCAGCAAGTCAAATACTGCAGCTTATAAGGCTTTCAATGATGCATCTGCTTTAGGTATGATACATATATTGCTATTCTGAGCAACAATATATCACAATGTTTAAATTATAATGTTACTTAATCCTAAGTCTGTCCTGAATTGAGCTGACCTATGATGAAAGTAATTTCAACTAAGGCATAGAGTTTCTACAACTATACTATCCAATGTGTCCCTTTATTTGAAGATAATAAAAATGATGTAAGGAAAACTCAAAGTGCTTGCAATTTCTAGCAGGTGAAGTGACCATGTAAAAGACTCCTTATTGGCTTGAATATTGAAACATATTCTTTCTGGACAAAACTCTTGAGAGTCGCACCAAATTTAGATCTTAGAGCAAGCCAGAGTATTTTATACTTTTCACCAAACATAAGTTAAGCTTCATCAGCAACACTGAAGTCTAAGAGAATAATTATATTCTCCTTTAATCACCTGTGAATGAAGCCTTGACATGGAGGAGTTAGCGTCATCAGACATCAAACAACAAACGAGACAAAAGATTAATTTTTGATACCATTTTAACCTTGACTTAAAGTTAAGTCAAGGTTAAAATGATATCATTTAACCTTGATTTAACCTTGTTTTATGCTTATATATACATTCATATATATACCCACATTCAAGAATACATAGGCTCAGAAAATGTTTAATAAAGAAGCTTGTTTTGTAATCATTGCATGGCACCTTGGACAAGTGTCATCTACAGCCTTGGGCTAACTAATGCCTTGTGAATAAAGCTGACAAAAAGAAACTGCATGGAGGCGCATCGAGTTTGTGTTTATATAGGTGTGTGTATGTGCGTGCATGTGTGTGAGCATGAAAGTTCTCCATTTCTCATATGAGATCATTTGAGTGAAAAATGTAGTTGCCATATTTTCATTTCTAGAGAAACATTATAAACTCTGTACTGTTGAATGTGTGGGATAAATTTCCCTCACTTGCAAACCAGTAAAATGCTGACAGTAGAAAAAGTATCTGGTTGTAAAAATACTGCTTCAAACAAGTACCTACCCAACCTAAAGTAGCATAATAAATGAACATAAATCAAACAAAAATAAACAAAACTAAACTAATTACTAGGCATATGTTTACTAGTTTTATAATTCAATTTACTCATAATCCATCTCTCTAATAATTGCAATAATGATTTAACCCATCCATAAAGAAATGCTTTGATATATACATCTCTACTGACTTAAGCTATACACACCGTTTGGTGCCATGAGCAAAACTATTATGACATATTGGATGCTAAAAGCATCAATGATGGTTGGTACTTCACTTATAATACATTTAGTAAATAAAATTATGTACAGGTCATTGATTATTATCTGTAAGTGGTATTTATAGAATGGTAAAGTTTTAAACTATAAACTTTCAAACCATGAGAAAGCGAGAAAAAGTATGAAATGGTTAACAGTAATCAAGCATTTTCACAATTGTCTTGAAAGATCTTTTGCTTCAGATAAAAGATTAGGGACTAATACTAAATATAGTAATCATTAAGATATCACTGGGTTTTTACAAGACAAAATATCTAGCCCTTACACTACATTAAGGTCTCATAGTACTAATAACATGAAACAGTTTAAGTTTGAGTTTGTTGTTTCAAGTATGCTGCTGAAGCTCATAAAAAAGGTACAAGCACATCAGTCTCTTAATTTCCTTTTTTTAAGATAATACTCCCAATATTTTATTAAACAGATAGAAAAGGCCTAAAATATTTTGAGTTATAGCTACAAACATTTTATTAAATAGATAAACATTTATATATGCTTTTCTTTGCTTAACTGCAAAGCTATTATAATGACTATCATAAGCTTCTGTATGGATTTTCATGCTGATTTATCATTTTCAGAAGATGTGATGCTCATAATACTTTAAAACTTTTCTTAGACTTGAACATACAGATAGCTAGCGCTATAAGTGTTCTGTCTGATATATTGTCAGTCAGTGATTTGCAGGCAGACAAGCGTGGGTATGGTTCTAGAAAGATCAGTTCAAAGAATGAAGTATTAGTTAGAGTAGGTGGAAACATATTTAATGTATAGAATATGAAAATGTTAGAATAAAATCAGATATGAAATACACTAGTATTAGTTGCTGACCAATGTAATTTTTTAAATCAGCAACTATGGGAGACAACTCCAGACATGTTTCACGTTTACTGAACCCCTTCAGTGTAAGCGGAAACTTCTAATTTGCTGAAGAATTAGCAGTCAAACAGCTAAATAAACATGTATAAACCTAAATATTCTTAGTATAGAATTAGAGAATCACTGAGATGTTATGTAAGGCAGTTGAAATGATAAATGAACAAGAAAAAGAAAGAGATGCATATCAACTAAGTGGAGGTGGGGAGAATATAATCAGTAAATTTAAAGAAGAGACTGCGGTAATTGCAATAGAAGAAATGAAGTGAACTGAATTACTGTTTGACAGACCAAATGATTTTAAACTATTGGTGATTGGCACCTAGTCTATAGGGAAAGAGAAATTGTTTTCATGAGAAAATATGAACAAAAATTTCCCAAAGAATTTGTTTAAACAATTTCCAGACAGCTTTTAAATAATATTCTAAAGGATTCCCAGGTGACAGAAATGTGTATTTAAATTCATTTTTCCAGAGATATATATTTTGATTTATTGTTTCATTCATGTTACTTAATTCACATGTAAGTTTTCAGAAAATGTGATTAGTGATACTATAGACAGTTTTAATAGAGTCGATCTCTTAATAATTTTCTTAAAATTGTTTAATACAAAATATGCATTAAAAATAATCAAAATAAAATCCAAATATAAATAACACATTCAACTGGATATTAACAAAAAAAAAAAAAAAAAACTTCCAGTAACTTTAGTTTGAAGTCCCTGTCTACTACCTTTATAAGTATAACTGCTTTCTCTACTTCACGGAACTCTTAACAACTACTCAAGGACTCTACCTTACTTCATCCTTCTCTGAAGTCACCCCAATATTTTCAGTTCTCTCTGGTTTTGAAAATAATTCCATAATGATCATTGGGGAAGAAGCCTTTCTCACTTCTCAAATTTGTACATCTATTAGTTTCATCCCTATACATATTCCTTGCATACACACTCAGACACTTCAAACACCTTTAGAACTCTTTCTCACCTCTAGACTAAAATTAAACTTTACCAGACCATCACAGTCTCTATGGCTTTTCATGTCAACTACCTCTGCTTTATTACAAGTACCCAACACATATTCACAATGTTTTTCTTACCTCTCTGATCCTATGACATTTCATGTGAGGTGACTGATCAAAGCTCACCGAGCTGTATATTTACTATCCAACGAAATATGTGCACCACCCTCTTATCTGTCTGAAACAGCTAAGCAGGTGACTTAAACGATCCATTTAGGCATGTCCCTCCATAACCCATACACGATCAAAACACAGTTCCAAGTTGTCCAAATAGTTAATTCATAGCAGTTTTGCAGCAACTTGAGTAAAAACATAACCTGCACACTTGGAAAAATTTGCCTCAAAAATAATAATTTGCCCCAACAAGTTTTATGGCTTTTACCTAGCAACTCCTATATGATCATCATATGAAACTTGAAGGATGTTCCTTGCATTGCACAGCCTGCAAGCTTTGCATCTCTCGAACTGCACCTCCTTTCAGTCTCTTACCAAAGTGACTACCAATTCTGATGAATCTATTTTCACCCCATTTCTCAAACATGACACTTCTAAAAGTTACTGTCCACTTTACATCCTACTCTACACTGCACACACCAAGTAAATCTCTGAATTAATTTCTTTCTCTCTACTCAGTTCCCCATCATATGCAGATACACGGTTAAGTACCAAAGCACCTCCAGTCATTTCAAACCAACAATATCACACTCTGACAACATCTCTTCTATTACCATCAAATAATGTATTGAAGAGTCATCTCTGAAATTTTCCAAACTTTTCAATTGCTTCTTATCTTCAGAGATATGTCTCAATCTTTAGAAAGATGCTGTAATGTGTTACATGCACAAGGAAAACCCCTCTGATCCTACTAACTGTCATCCCATCACACTCACTTTCAATATCTCAAAGGTAATGGAAACAGCCATTAACAACAACCTTCCTCAGTATTTTGAATATCTCTTCTTTCTTCATGGTTACTTGTATGGTTTTCATGAAGCCATATCTGTAGGAGTCCTTGTCATTCTCCAGTGGGTTCTCACTTTAAGAGAATTTGTTGATTATACACAAAACCTTAGCAAAACACTTATGTGTGTGTCATACATATCTCTTCACAAAACTGATCACCTATGGGCTCCATATGCCTGTCATCTTTTATATCGATGGCTTCCAATAAGATCACACCATTGTGAGGTATGTTGATGTATTTCTTTCATCCTATCACACTCACTTTCAGCTTCTCAAAAGTAATGGTAGTTAACCAATAACAACAACCTTCTCCAACACTTTCAATATCTCTTCCTTCTTCATGACTACCAATATGGCTTTTACGAAGCCAGATCCAAAGAGCTATGTTAAAAATAAGTTGACTGGTACAGATCATTCATCAACACACTCTAACATCGAAAGTACAAATCTGTTGTCTCCTCCCTCTCTGCTTCTTCTACTACAGTGGTTCTGATTCTCTTTGCCCATTAGTCTTGTGTCTCATTCTCTCAAGTATACTTGATTCATCTATATTCTCCCATCATCCACATTGTGTCCACCCCTTGCATTAATCATCAGACCCAATTCTTCCTCTCTAGAACATCCTTTATCATGTATTATTTTTCAGCTCAGTATTTTCCTGTGACCATTGACTTGCAACTGTTTAAGAGGAACAGTAACTGTGTCAATCTTAATGGTCTCAGAAGAGCTGTAAATCACTTTGTCTAGACAAATACAATAAATGAAAAAGTGATTTAACAACTCGAGAGAGAAAATCTGTTAACAAATGTGAAAACAAACACAATAAAAATTTTATTATTGAAGACATGGGTGTAAGAAGGTGAGTAGGCAGAATCATTAGCACAGTAGGAAAAATGCTTAATGGCATTTTGCTTATCATTATGTTCTGAGTTCAAATTCCACTATGGTTGACTTTGCCATTCGGGGTCAGTAAAATATGTGTCAGTCAAGAACTGGGGGTCAATGTAATCAACTTCCCTCTCTCCTCAAAAACTGTTAGTCCTTTGCCAAAATTTGAAATCTTTATTAAGGACACCAGCATGCCCTTAATAATAAAGAGTATGATCCTAAACTTGATATTTTCTAGAAAGATATTTCGAATTTTAGAAAGTGATCAAGACCAAACAATAGTGTTTGAAAAGACTCTTCAGGCCAGATGAAATCATAGCCGTAGCTATTGTCGGTGTCATGTAAATGGAACCTGTGAAATCATAGTTGTGGCCGTTGCTGATGTCATGTAAATGACATCCATGCTGGTGGCACATAAAAAGCATCCATTACATTCTTAGAGTGGTTGGCATTAGGAAGGACATCCAGCTGTAAAAACCATGCTATATCAGACTGGAATGTGATGCAGCTCCCCAGCTTACCAGTTCCAGCCAAACTGTCTAACCCATGCCAGCATGGAAAACGGATATTAATAATGATGATGAAATAACTTTTATTTAACATTCTAAACTGAATGAAATGGACAGATAACCACAAGTTTGATCTCACTCATTATCTTTGTTTGCAAAATTGGAAAAATAAATAAATAAAATAACCAAAGGGGAATAACACAAGTGGACTAATGACTTGAATCTAGGTAAGTTAATGGGTAATGTACTTAATGAAGTACAGCAAAAGTTTTCGATTAAAATTTCCCTTTTAATTGGCGAAGGAAAACAACAAAAACTAGCTGCAAATATTGGCAGTTCTATAAGTGTAGAAGAAACTAAAATTTCATTACTCAAAATAAATTTACACTCCGAGGCGTAGTAGTGGCTGTGTGGTAAATAGCTTGCTTACCAACCACATGGTTCCGGGTTCAGTCCCACTGCGTGGCACCTTGGACAAGTGTCTTCTACTATAGCCTCGAGCCGACCAAAGCTTTTGTGAGCAGATTTGGCAGATGAAAACTGAAAGCAGCCCGTCGTATATATGTATATGTATATATATGTGTGTGTGTGTATAAGTTTGTGTGTCTGTGTTTGTCCCCGCCAACATCGCTTGACAACCGATGCTGGTGTGTTTACGTCCCTGTAACTTAGCGGTTCAGCAAAAGAGACCGAGAGAATAAGTTCTAGGCTTACAAAGAATAAGTCCTGGGGGTCGATTTGCGCGACAAATGGCGGTGCTCCAGCATGGCCGCAGTCAAATGACTGAAACAAGTAAAAGAGAGTACAGAGTATCCTAAAAGAAAATTCTGATATTTGTTTACTAGCAAAAGGATAACTATTGTCATGTGTTGCTCTTAATGAACTTCATCACGATAGCATAATTTATTCATGCCTAATTTGATCAATTGGCAAAAAAGGAGTTCTGCAAAGAGACAGCATTATCATAACTGGAATGCATTACATCAGTGATCTACTCAATCATGGTTGGCCTGGGGCTAAATGAGAATGACAATAATAAACAAACATACACAAATCTACAATAGTAGCATACATGCTAATGTATTCACATTCACACATAATCACATTTATAACAGAACTACAAACACACATGCACACACACACATACATATACACACACCCAAATACACACATGTACGCATAATCACTTACACCTTAAGACAAGTGTGAACTCAAATATGCAAATAACACAAGCATGGCTGTGTGATAAGAAATTTGCTTCCCAAAGAAGTCCAATCTTACTTAGGCAAGTGTCTTCTACTATAGCCTTGGGCTGACCTTGTGAGTGGATTTGGTCGACAGAAGCTGAAAAAGGTTGTCAGATATGTGTGTGTGTGTGTGTGTGTGTGTGTGTGCATGTGGCAGTGTTTATGTCCACATAACTTAGCAGTTTGGCAAAAGAGACCAATAGAATAAGTACCAGGCTTTAAAGAATAAGTACTGGGGTCAATTCATTCAACTAAAATTCTTCAAGATGGCACTCCAGCATGGACACAGTTTAATGATTGAAACGAGCAAAAGATACCTATGAGATAGTGACAAACCTTCATATACACATAACCACATAAAGCAGATAATTCGACAAGGGTTGGTTGACATCAAACACAGATGCGAGTATATAATAACACAAACATACAGATGCATACCTGTGACGTAAGTGCACACACACACACACACACACTCACACACACACACACAAGGAAAATGAAGATTACAAGGTACGGAAGACACATAGACAATTAGATTGACATACAAATATATTGATATATATATTGAATGATAGATATTGTTATACACATTGAATGATAGGTTATCAAAGGTAAACATACTAAAAGACTGACATACATGTAGAAGGGTTATAAGCTTACTGATGCATAAACTATCCAAAGGGTATAGACAGGTGTTTCATAATTTGATAGACTGATGTATAGGCAGATAGAATGTCTTATATAATTATACATGTGTATGTCTGTGAGTGTAAGTATATATGTGTATGTATATATACATGTATGCATATAAATATGTATGCAGCATCATTTTCATTTAATATCCATCTCCAATATATATACATGTATCTATATGTATATTAGATATATATATATATATATGTGTATCATCATCAGCATCCTCATCATCATTGTTTAACATCAGTTTTCCATGCTAGCATGGGTTGGACAGTTTGACTGAGGACTGGCAAGCCAGGAAACTGCACCAGGCTCCAATATGTTCTGGCAAGGTTTTTACAGCTGGATGCCCTTCCTAACGCCAACCACTCCAAGAGTGTAGTGGGTGCTTTTATGTGCCACTGGCACAAGACCCAGTCAGGTGACACTGACTTTAATCATGCTCAAACGGGGCTTTTTATATGCCGCTGGCACTGGCATTGCTGTTATATAAAGTTAAATATAATAATAACAACAGTGGAAGCGACTTTTTTTAACAGGTGCAAGTGTGGCTGTGTGCTGAGAAGTTTGCTTCCTGACCAGATGGTTTCAGGTTCAGGTCCACAACATGCCCTTTGAGCAAGTGCCTTCTACTATAGCCTGACCAGCTGAAGGGCTGTTCGAGCTCTGTGTCTGTTTTGGTATGATTCCTATGGCTGGATGCACTTCCTAACGCCAATGCCCTTCCTACATTATATGTATATATAAATATATGTATGAATTCATTTTTAGCCCTGTGTGTGTGTGTATGTGTGCATTTTATTAGTATTACTATTATGTATTGAGTTCTATTTGAATACTAGTTCATCATCCTGAATCAAGTTAAGAAAATATTAAATAATATCGATGCTAATAAAACAAAAACGTGAACACAGATACAAACACAAACACATTTGTTAATATATTTAGGCGCAGGAGTGGCTGTGTGGTAAGTAGCTTGCTTACCAACCACATGGCTCCGGGTTCATTCCCACTGCACCGCATCATGGGCAAGTGTCTTCTACTATAGCTTCAGGCCGACCAAAGCCTTGTGAGTGGATTTGGTAGACGGAAACTGAAAGAAGCCTGTCGTATATATGTATATACATATATATGTGTGTGTGTGTGTATCTGTGTGTATCTGTGTGTATCTGTGTTTGTTCCCCCCAACATCGCTTGACAACCAATGCTAGTGTGTTTATGTCCCCATAACTTAGCGGTTTGGCAAAAAAGACCGATAGAATAAGTACAAGGCTTCCAAAGAATAAGTCCTGGGGTCGATTTGCTTGACTAAAGGCGGTGCTCCAGCATGGCCACAGTCAAATGACTAAAACAAGTAAAAGAGTAAAAGAGCATATTTACATGAGTGTGCTTGAAACTATATTCACCCCCTGCTTTTCTTCTGAATGAGGAGAAGGGAGATAATTGTAAAATAAAACAGGTTCCAGAATGAATACAAAAATTATTAAAAAAAAAACTGAATTTAAACAGAGATTTATATATCAAAATAAACATTAAACTAATCTTTCTTGTGTATGTGTGTGTATGTATGTATCTATCTGTCTGTTTGTCCATCTATCTATCTACACACACACACACACATGTATATATATATCCTTTTCCATCTGTGCTGGAATAACAGCATCTTTCGAACTATCTGAGACAGTCTTAAAAGTAAACTATGTCAGTTTCAGGATGGTCTCAATAAGCCGGTAGTCTATGCTACCTATACCTTGGAGGAAGCACAAACTCTGAAAGCTGTAGAGATGGCAACCCACCTCTGTTTTGGAGAACTGTCATCATTACCATCATCATTATTGTTTAACGTCCACGATCCATGCTGGCATGGGTGGGGATATCATTAATCACTGTCGAAACAATAAAAGAACAGTAACTCTAAATACAAATCTATAATGAAGAGATGTGGTTACCTTATTGAATTCAAGCTGACTAAGGGAGTTGTGACTAATTTAAGCAGATAGAGGATAAAGGGTATACTTCAGATCTCTCAGACAATCTCCTTGGTCTGAGGTGCACAATAAAATGTGGTTTACAATAGGTAGGTCATCCAGCTGTAAAAAAATCATGTCAAAAACATGACAATCAAATCAATAAAAAACCTTACTTGTGTATACAGGGCTAACACTTACCATGTTAGTGCTGTGCACGGTAGTGTAGAGGACAGGTGGAAACATTTGGCCATGTGTGAGAACCCTTTCGTCCGTCATCAACTGATAGCACCAACTCTCTTTCTTTCAGATGCAGAATATAGACACCAAACAACCAAAATACCACAAGAAACTTTCCTCTCCATGAGGGGTGCACAAACTTCAGGGCTTCCACCATCAACACTGGCATGACAGAAGATAAGTCTGGATAGATTGTAGAAATTCTAGAGCAAAGGTGTGAGTAGATGTGTGCTGTGAACAAGTGGTAAGATGGAATGCAACCTCAGCCAGACTCTCCACAGGCAAGGAACACGAGTAGAAAATTTTCTGGGTGGATAACAGTACCTGAGTGAATGACTAGGCATATTGTTGGCAGAAAATGGATAAGGGAAACTGAGGTAGTCAGGGTATGTGGCAAATTAGTTACAAACAACATGACAATATCAGTGATTTCAGCTTATGTACCACTTTCAGAACTGAGTAATGAATAAAAGGGCCATTTCTGGGAGATCATCTTGTAGACTAGCTTCATAACAGACTACACTAATCTCATTATTGATAGCTGCTGACTTCAATGAAGATGTTGAGCAACACCATGATAGTTATTCTGATGCCTGTGAAGGCTAAGATGCACAGAATGAAGAGGAAGCAAGGCATTTGAAGTTTTGAGATATTTGCAACACTAACTTCAGAAAACCAGCCATCAACCGGGTCACCTACAACTCAGGTGAACATGTACTCCAGATGGACTTCATACAAAACAGGAAATGGGATAGAAAGATGGTTGTGAATACTAAGTATTTCATGTATGACTCAACATAGGCTAGGAGTTAGTGAGATTAGTGTAAGATCACCAGAGATCCAGAAACAATCTAGATCAAAAAGATATGGGATCTGAAATATTCCGCAGCCAAATGTAGGTTCAAAGTTGTAAGTGATACATATGTTGTGCAGAGGGAGGGAAGAGTTAGAGATCTATAACATAGAGGGCAACCAGGTGTTTCTATGACCCAACCTGCTACAAGCTGCAGACCAGATCTCTACATGGAGTAAGATTACAGCCAGACAAAGGTAATAAAGTGGAATAATGAGGCAGATGGAGCCAGAGTATCTCAGAGCCAGACCTGGAAAGAATGGAAGAAAGACAGGAACAAAGAGTATTATCAGATGGGTAGACGAGATGTTAGACGACAGGTTTGCTTAGCAAGGAGAGAAAAATTAAGTAAAGCTCTACTAAATACTATTCAATAGGGCTTTAGGGAGACAGCATTTCTACCTCAAGTAGAACTAACAGTGGGACCACTACTGAAATTGCAAACTATATGACTGAAAGCATGATTAAGGATATCAAGAAAGGTGAAGGGAAAGCAGCCAGTGAAGACATGGGCTAGTTACTCACATAGCAAATCAAATAGTACAGGAAAATGTGATACCCAATAATTGGTGTTGTACTATCATCATCAGTTGTAACAGGGACCAAGGAGATGCTCAACCATCAAGCAGCTCTGGAGCATCAAAATGATGAAGTAATAGAAAGCGTTATAGTACAACATATTAAGAAGAAACTTAATTCAGATAAGACGCAGTCTGGGTTTGTATTAGATGGCCCAGTGTTGATTCTCTCTTACTGAGACAAATCTAAGCAAAGAGCAACATATATTTATATATATATATTCCTAGTATTCACTTATCTGGTAAAGGTCTTTGTCAGAGTGACAGGGTACCACACTCTGTAGTTTGATAGTTGCTAATAAAAGTAAATACACATAAATGGCTTGAGAGAGCCATGCAAGCCATGTATAGAAATGCTGTCGTCAGGGTGAAAGAGTTAGCAACAAGTTCAATTTGGAATTTAGTGCGTAGGTAGGTGTCAATCAAGTTTCCATTTTCAACACAAATTCCTTTTTTAAAAACATTTCCAGCCCATAACATTGCAGTTAAAAACTGGTTTTTCCATGTGAACTTCTGCATGATGATGACCTAGTTCTCATAGCTGGATCTGTTGAAGAATTAGAGAAGACATTCCAAAATTTGGAAGCAAAGCCTAGAATCAAGAAGTCTTTAAGAAAACCTAGCAGAGACAAAAGTTTTAGTTCACAGAAAAGAAGATAGGACTCAGATGCCACCAAGGAAGTGGCCATGCTCGATATGCAGAAGAAGGAGGAGATAAGAATGTCATAGAGCATACCCAATGTAAAATATGGGGTGCACATGAGATGCAGTAGGAATATAGACATGCTGACAGAGAAGAAGGATCTTGCATGTAGCAGATGCATATGAGAGATTAGCAGTAAGAGCTCCCATAAAATAAATTCTTTTTAAATATTCAGAGGACTCTATAAACTTAGTTGATAACTTTTGTTACCCAATTGGTAGAGAAAAAGGGTGTTCTGATGGTATAGTAGCCAGACTAAGAATAAAAGTGGGGTTCTCTCTGTGAGTAAAGGGCAAATTGTGTAATGCATGTGGAAGATATACAATGTTGAATGAAAGTGAAGCTTGGGCACTGAATGCAGATGTACAAAAGTTGAAAAGAAATGAGGCAAGTTTGCTCTGCTGATTGTGTGTAATGTTGGTGTGCATGAACAAGGGAGCATAAATTAACCGAGAGAAAAAGAAACAGGCACAGAAGGAATCGAGACTGAGCTGGTACAGATATGTAATATGCATGGTGGATAACAGATAAGTAAAGAAGTACTAAGCAATTCAAGCTGGAAGAACCAAAGAGGAAGACCAAGGAAGGCAAGAAAGGAATTTGTGGAAGATGGTCTCAGGGAGGCTGAATCGCATGACAGAGTACCACAACAAGTGGTAAGACACTATGCAGGAAAAGGCCTAGACAATCTGTGTAAGCAGTAAAAACAGACATAAAGCGACAATTATGATGAGCACACTCACACACACACACACACATAACCACATTCATACCATATTTGCAAGCATATAAGATACACTTTCACATATGATGCACCCTTATTTTACAAGTATATTTTGCTGAAGAGCAAAGCTAGAAAGTGTCATCCTACACTTACTGAAAAATATTTTAAAGTGGTTTTATAAGGAAACGTGTGTGATTGTATTTATGTAAATACAGAGAATCATATACTGTGACAGTATACTAGAATAGAATATGAAACCTCAAATTTATCATAAATTTAGTACTATATTTGAACTTTATCTTCTTTCAGAAAAGTTTGTATTTATTTTGGTCAAGAAAATTGCCAGACAAGATGTAAAACTTGTATTTTTGGTTATGATGTTTCATGTTATTGCATTCAGCATCCAGGATGGTGCAACATTGCTATGATTTTGTTGTCATCCACTCATTGACAGGAAAATGAAAGTTTAAAATTCCTTTCATCTTTCTAGGAGAGTTTTCGTTCAGGTAATTAAAAATGTTTCTTAAAAGTAACACGGTTATTAAATGATGTAAGACAAATATCAGCTGTGCATTATGTATGCTAGGGAAGTGGGTATAATGAGATGATGTGACCTCTCCACAAAACTGAACAAGTAATGTGATATTCTAGCTTGTTTTCAATGTTTAATATTTGTAACTAATATTGTGTCTAGTAGACTTAGACTTATGTCGATTCAGCCCTCTAGCCTACAACACTTGGTCTCCCATTCGTAATGTAGCTTCCTTAGATGCAGGGCAATTTTCTGATAGATTTAAAATAAAAAACATTGATGAGAAAGAAATAAACCTCATTATGTATGCATGTAAAACACTCTTATTTAGAAGCAGATCTATTTGGATCAAAAACGATAACATTTGTGACATACTCAATGTCCTAATGGATTTATATGATAGTGTAGATATATATGCTATCCAGTTGGTTTATATATATCTTAAACCATCTGAATTCAAAATAACTCACTACAATTTTTCGAGCGAGATCGTTGCCGGTGCCCCTGGACTGGCTCTTGTGCGGGTGGCATGTGGGGTGCACCGTTTTGGGCGTGGCCATTGCTGGTGCCGCCTGACTGGCCTTCGTGCGGGTGACACGTAAAAGCACCCACTACACTCTCTGAGTGATTGGCGTTAGGAAAGGCATCCAGCTTTAGAAAATCTGCCAAATCAGATTGGAGCCTGGTGTAGCCATCTGGTTTCACCAGTCCTCAGTCAAATCGTCCAACCCATGCTAGCATGGAGAGCGGATGTTAAACGATGATGATGATGATGATGAGCATTGTGATAGATCTTTAGGATTTAGAAATTTCAATTGACACCACCAAATGTCATCATCATTTAACATCCGTTTTCCATACTGGTATGGACTGGACAGATTGACAGGAAGTAGCAGACCAGAAGACTACACCAAGCTCTAGTATCTGTTTCAGCATAGTTTCTACAGTTGGATACCTTTCCTAATGCCAACCACTATACAAAGTGTACTGGGTGCTTTTTACCAAATAATTTACAAGAAAGACCCCTCAACTGAGTGGGGGTGCATATATATATATATATATATATATATAATGTGAGAGAGTTAGGGGTTGGTGGTTCAACCCACTAAGGGATAGTATCTATCCAGTATACTGCTGGGAGGGTACCCAATTATTGCTACACTAGTGCTATTGTTATATATATATATATATATATATACACACACACTGGCACTCCATTGCTTACGACGACGAGGGTTCCAGGTGATCTGAACAACAGAACAAACTGCTCGTGAGATTAACATGCAAGTGGCTGAGCACTCCACAGACATGTGTACCCTTCACATATTTCTGAGGGAGATTCAGTATGATACAGAGTGTGCCAAGGCTGACCCTTTGAAATAGAGGTACTACTCATTTTTGCAAGCTGAGTGTACTGGAGTAACGTGAAATAAAGTGTCTTGCTCAGTTACTAAACTGTCTTCTTTGTTTTTTACCAACTTTAAAAAGGGATTTATATTTTAGTCAGGGAACCCCGAGGAGCTAAATTCACAAAACTCTTTGTTGTTTTTTATAATGATAATAATATCTATCTGTCTGTCTGTCTGCCTGAATGTGTATTTATCATCATCATTACTTAATGTTAGCTTTCCCTGCTGGTCTGGGTTGAATGGTTTGACAGGAGCTGGCAAGCCAAAGTGCTGCATCAGGTTCCAATTGGCAGTTTTGGCAAGGGTCTGTTACTGGATACCCTTCCTAACACCAACCACTAAACAAAATGCCCATAAGCCAGAAATAAAAGATAAAAGCTCAATATAGCAGGTATATATTTTTATATCATCAAGTAATATATTATGTGTTATGGCATATAACTGTTGCCTTCAGCATTTAATGATTACTTTCAGAATGCTACATTCAGTTTCATACTAAGTAATACCACAATGGCACAAAACCAATGGTAACATTCTGACTTGTAATACGACAAAATTAATAATATTGCAGGACAATATAAATATAAATGTGTGTGTGTGCATGTGTGTGTTTGTGTGTGTATAATTAAATTTTTTTGATCGATTATTGACAGTTTCTGTAAGAGTACATTGCTGCAGTAGATTCTATGCTGATTTTGCCATGTGCTTTCTTTCTAAATTTATGTATTGTTCATTGTTTACTCATTGTGTAAATCTCAACTTCCATTATGAAGCCAGGTAGAAGTGTAAAACCGAAGAACAATGTAAAAAAACACAAAGGAAGATGGTTGAACAAAACAAAAACTCCAGGCTCATCTCTAATTCATGAATGTAACAGCATGGGCCTAATTTACAAATTAGACAAAAAATTTACATTTTAAATGAAGACATATAATGAATGAAAGGGTTGCTATAGTTTGCCTCTATAGTTATTGTACAGTGGGATATGAAGGCAGTGCTGTTGGATATAGTTTTTATCTCAGCTGAACTTAAGAACACAGATGTCATAATGATTTTGGTATAGAGGTATGTCATTGTGTATCTGACTATTGATCAAGGAAAATGCCTCTAATTCACAATATTAGCTCCAAAGCATATTAAATGGCCCAGTCAATTAAATTTTAGGTTTCCACAAATGAAGCAAATTTACGTAATCAAAATAAAGTTATCATAATGAAGGGATAGTGTGATAGCTTGAGCCATAAATGTTGAGAGACAGAAAAATAGATGAAAACAAAATGGAAGATAGGTGGGAGCAAAACAATATTAGATAAAGAAAATCTAGACCTTAGGTACATTTAGCAAGGAGGAAAGTGGCCGTTGCCAGTACCTCCTGACTGGCCTTCGTGCCGGTGGCACATAAAAGCGCCCACTACGCTCTCGGAGTGGTTGGCATTAGGAAGGGCATCAAGCTGTAGAAACTCTGCCAAATCAGATTGGAGCCTGGTGTAGCCATCTGGTTCACCAGTCCTCAGTAAAATCGTCCAATCCATGCTAGCATAGAAAGCAGATGTTAAACAATGATGATGAAAGTGTAAAGTTAGGAGGTTTGTCAAAGTTCTGCAACATGTGGATGAGAAGAGCAAGGTATATTGGATTGCAGAGCTGGCAAGGTTGTTAGCATCCAATCCAAGATGTTTAGCAGCATTACATCTGTCTTTGCATTTCTAATTCAAATTCTGTCAAGATGAATTTTGCCTTTTATCCTTTCAAAGTCAATAAATTAAGTACCAGTTGAACACTGGGGGTCGATGTAATTGACTAACTCCCTCCTCTCAAAATTTCAGGACTTGTGCCTGTATTAGAAAGGGTTATAAGTCATTAGTGAGAAGTGTTTATAGAATAATAGTGGCAGACCTGCTCTCACTGCCTCAAGCAAAAATAAAATATCAAAATATTATTGAAAGGACTGCCAAACAAGGAGAGAACATAGAAGTTAGATGGACTGCCTTTACTAAACAAATGAGAGGGTCTGACTATTGAAATTGATAACTACATGGTAAAAATGGCCATTAAAGATGAGCCAGGAAAATAGCTGAATGTCTAAGGATAGTGGTTATGATGCTGAACATATGCTCAGAACTAAGATACACAATAATTATTCCCATTTTCTGTTAGGTTTGTGCAGGAAATGGTCATTCCCAATGACTAGTGTAGAAGTATCATTCTCAACTTCTACAGAAACAAAAGTGGTACTCTAGCACAAGTAAATATCTCATCAAAACGATTGACCAATTCATGGAAGTAATAGAGAGAATTAGAGTACAACTAATAAGGAAGAAAATTAACATAAATGTGATACAGATCGTGTTTATGCCAGGGCAGAGAACTATTGATGACTTCTTCCTGTTGAGACAACTTCAGAAGTTTTTAATAAAAACTAAGCTGATATAGCTAGCATTCATTGACAGCAAGTCATGCTCTGTTGGTTGGCAGTCACTAAGAAAATTAAGTGTGGATGAATGGGTTGTAAGATCTATGCAAGCTCTGTATAGGAGTTCAGTAACCAAGGTAAGTGTCAGCAGCAAGTTTAGTAAAGAACCTAGTGTGTAGGTAGGTGACCATCAAGGTTTGGTCTACAGTTTTCTCTAGTTCATTAAAATTCTACTGATTACGAATGTAATTAAAACATTGTCCCACCAAATTATGCATGCCAATGAATTAGTACCATAGTTGAATCCATTAAAGAATTAGGGAAGAAATTATAAATGTAGAAGTAAAACCAAGAATCAAAAAGGCTCAAAGTAAACTGGGCACAAAAGGGTGAAAAAGAACCTATTTCCCTCTAAGAATTGATCAAGAAAAAAAAAACATAAAACATGTACAGTGTGCCCAATTTAAACTATGGGATGCAATGTAATCAGAAAAAAAGACTAACAGGGGAAAAACTTGGTAAAATAAATTCTTTTAAATGCTCTCAGTGTTACCTAGAAGTAGATATTGTCTGTTATGTAATTAATGCTAATCAGATAAGTAACAGATATAGGTATTCTGAAAACCTTGTGACCATAGTAAGAATGGTATAGAAAAATTCTGGAGGATATTAATTTCCTGGTGACAACAAAGTGATTCTCTGTATGAGTAAAATGAAAATTGAAGTTTATGATGCTTGTATATGTGTGATTTTGCATTGTAGTAAAGAATGAGGAGCATTGGATCTGTAAAGGCTAAAGACAAAAGAGGCAAACATGCTTCAGTATATATGTAATGAGAGCGTGCAAGAATGAAGGAGAAAATATCAGCTGAGAGAAAAAGCTGTGTATAAGGAGAGATGTAGTGAAGACTGAGTTACAGAGAAGACAGAGCTGGTAGGACATATGAGGCAAATGGACGATAACAGTTTAGTAAAGAGAAAAGAAGAGCTATGCAATCCAAAGAGAAGGGGGTCTGCAGAACTGGAAACTCAAGGAAAGAAGTTGTGAACCTCACAAAGGAAATGTAAAAGAACTGCCACAAATGGGGAGACCAGTGTGCTAGAAAAGACCTGGCAAAACCATGCAAGGCAAGATAATTGGATCTAAGATATATATAGGGGTCAGCTGCATTTAAGTGACAAATATACTTCACCCTATATATATATATATATATATATATATATATATATATATATATGTATGTATGTATGTATGTTAGTATGCATGTATGTATATATGTTTATATGTGTGCATAAACATGTATAAATATATATATACATATATATGTACACACTAGTGTATATATATGCTTACATGGATCTCTTATTTACACATGCACACCCACATACATATATACACATATATAGAGACGCATGCACACGCACACACACAGACACACACACACACACATGCAATATCTGTATGTAGAAAGATAGATAGGGAGAGAGAGATAGTTAAATAAATAAATATCTCTGACTGCTATGTTAGCTGTGATAATTTTTGATGCTATGGTATTCAAAAATAGTTAAATTTAACTGAGACCCAGTTTATTCTGTAGAAAATCAAAACATGTTCACATGTGCGACCAGGCACTAGGTGAAACTTGAGTAAACTATCACTTTTTGATAGAGGAAGCATATTTTTTACCCTACTCTCCAAGTACTGGGTCTGTATCAGATAATATTCACACCTTATGTAACATATACCATCATTCTCATCATACTTAACATTTAACAACCCTATTCTATATTAGTATGGATATAAATATATATATATATATATATATATATATATATATATATATATATATATATATATATATATATATATGCATGTATGTATGTATGTATCTATCTATCTCTATATATATATATATATATATATATATACATATATCTGTGTGTGTGCATACCTATATGTTTGTCTATATTTATAAGTGTGTGTGTGTGAGAGCATGCACGTAAATATGTATACATACATGCTGTACTGGGTATTTGTGAGCAGACATTAGTGGGTCATAAATAGAAGATGACCTAGTGTAGTATGATGTAATATGATGAAAAATGCACCAAATTTTAATTAACATCATTTCTCTGCTAACCATAACAACCCAAAGATTGGTATCAGTTTTAATTTGATGAAGTTTTTCATGCTCAGGGTTGGAAAAAACTTTATGCCTAAGGTAGGGAGGTATCATCAATAGTCAAGTAGTCGTCAATTTTCAGTGGTCACAATTTGTCAATATGACCAAGTTTGTTCTGTAGGTTCAGGACATCAACAGTTAATATGTGGATCAATGATAGCCTTCACATCACAGAGCAGTTCAAAGTGGCCAAATACATAATTAGATATGTAGTACATGTGGATATCATTTACAGGTTCTGTGTGACAAAGTAAATGTTGTCCATATATAAGATTTCAGAGAAATGTTTGATCACGTAGGACTGTATGATCATGTAGAACTGTATGATCATGTAGAATTGTATGATCATGTAGAACTGCATGATCATGCAAAACTGTATGATCATGTAGAACTGTATGATCATGTAGAACTGTTTCATCATGTAGAACTGTTTCATCATGTAGAACTGTTTCATCATGTAGAACTGTATGATCATGTAGAACTGTATGTTCATGTAGAACTGTATGATCATGTAGAACTGTATGATCATGTAGAACTGTTTCATCATGTAGAACTGTATGATCATGTAGAACTGTATGATCATGTAGAACTGTATGATCATGTAGAACTGTATGATCATGTAGAACTGTATGATCATGTAGAACTGTATGATCATGTAGAACTGTATGTTCATATGCTTTCATAACTTTTCTGATTTGAATCCTCATTGAGTTGCTGCTTCAGAAATATGTTCAACAAGGGTGATCGGCACCACCATGATACCAAGACCTCACTGAGAGGATGCCATTATCAGTTTAGGGGATGGCAAGGAAAAAGCCACATGATTCCGGCATGTAGTCTCTCTTTCATTCCTGAAAAAGTGCTGTCTCTAGGACTACAGGGGATTTTGTTGAAGGGGTTGTCTGTTGTATTGAGCTGACATGTATGTCAGTTAGCCCGGAGTTGCTTCTCACATTTTAGCAACATTTTTCCTTGTCTTGTGTTTTGTTCTGAGTTGCTAGCGCACGCGCGCACACACACGTGCACACATCGCATGCACACAGCATGTAATATGTATGTATGTATGTCATTATTCAATTTTATTTCAAGATTTCTTGCTAATAAAGAACCAGTTTCTAGCCTAGATCCAAGGCTCCGTCATTGGAATTTCAACAACATCAACAAGGTATTTTGCAGGGACATATATTCCAGGTGTGCTAGGTGTGCACTGCACACCCATCGCAAATAGTTAATTCATTAATCTAATCACGAATCTTAATGGAAAACTTGTGTCTTACACCTGCTTGAAATTTGGTTACATTGGGTGTGGCCGCACACCCAGTAAAACAATCACTATAACCATTATATGCTACTGGTATTTTGTATGTATGTATGTATGTATGTATGTATTATGTATGCATGCATTTATGCATTTATGAATGTATATATGCAGATTTGCATATTCTGTTTTATGTATGTATTCTCATGCATACAGTTGCATGTCAAGACATGCTCATATATACTTAAATGATAAACTTCTGGAAAGTTTTACAGATTTTTACAGTTCCAGTGATGGCTTGGATCTGTAGTCTTTGAATCAGCTTTCTCCTTTCTGGTTTTGAGTATGCTAATTTCTAAACATTCGTATTTAGGCAGTGTGTTACATATCCCAGTGCCCCAATAATTACAGGTATAAACCTGAACTTGCAATCTAGATAGAATAATCGTATGTATGTATGTATGTATCAATCAGTTTCATTTCGGTATTTCTTGTCCATAGAGAAAGAGCTGGACTCTAACATAGATTCAAGGCTCCTTCATTGGAACTTTTATCAACATCATCTAGGTATTTGTGCATATGTGTGTGTGTGTGCAGTATTTGGTGTTAGTGTATGCGCAGATTTGTATGTTTGTTTTATGGATGCGTTTTTATGTATATATTTTCATGCCTAGGCGTATGCATATATATTTCTACACAGATTTGTATGTTTGTTTTATGGATGCGTTTTTATGTATATAGTTTCATGTCTAGATGCATGCATATGTATTTATGTGCTAAATTTTTGCAAAGTTTTACATATCTTTACAGTTCCATTGATGACTTGAATCTGTAGTCTTCTAATCAGCCTTTTTCTTTCAGGTTTTGAGAACCCTAATTTTTCCAGTATGTATGTATGTATGTATGTATGTATGTGTTTAAGTATTATTTTGCTATTAATGATATTGATTTCGAATTTTGGCACAAAGCTAGCAAGTTCAGGGAGGGTTTAAATTGATTACATCAACCCTTGTACTGAACTGGTACTTATTTTATCAACCTCGAAAGGATGAAGGGCAAAGTCTACTTTGGTGGTATTTGAACTTAGAATGTAAAGGTGGAAAAATTGCTGTTACGCATTTTGCCTGGTAAGCTTAATGATTCTACTAGCTTTCCACCTTTTTGCTATTATTAATATTAATAATAGTGATGGCTTATGCAAAGTTCAGATGATAATGGCTTCTAAAATCAGTGTAAACAGTCAGTATTTATGAGAATTAATAATAAAATTTATCAATAATAAATACAATAATGACACCACAATCAATACTACTTTCAGTGCATATTTTCTGTACAAACACAAACACACATATACACACACACGCATATATATTCAACTTATTCAGCAGAAGCAACTCTTGAATAAAATCTTTATCTATATGACATACTTAACGATACATCATCATCATCATTTAGTGTCCATTGTACAGATAAATCTATATATACATGCAAGGATGTGTGAATATATGTATCATGACTCCCATGTAAATGAAGATCTTATAATACAATTATTCAGACCAGTTCTTCTTCACTGTCTTAGCTAGTTTTCTAAAAGTCACAAGCGTTTCCCCACTTTTTAATGAAGTAGTACATAAACACTGCCATTTGACCATTTCAACTGACACACATCTATACATCTCAATTGCACAAACAGACATATATACAGGCACAAGAATGCATAAATTCAAGTAAGAACTGGCAAACGTGCATATGTTAAACCTTTCAAACCAAATCTATACATACTTTTGAATAGATAGTCACTCATTTATCTGTTACACAGATGGAAAAAAAACTCATGAATGTTACAACCGATGAAAATGGCATTTTAAAATTCAGATATACAACTATAGTAACACAGTTTGGTGCTTATATATATATATATATATATATATATATATATATATATATACAC
>NC_068988.1:18258616-18259311 GCF_001194135.2 Octopus bimaculoides | reverse complement strand
TATATATATATACACGCACACAAACATATATGTGTATATATACATACATCATCATCGTTATTTAACGTCTGCTTTCCATGCTGGCATGGGTTTGACGGTTTGACTGAGGACTGGTGAGCCAGAAGGCTGCATCAGGCTCAATCTGATCTGGCAAATTTTCTACAGCTGGATGCCCTTCTTAATGCTAACCACCCCGAGAGTGTAGCAGGTGCTTTTACATGCCACCAGCATGAGGGCCAGTCAGGTGGTTCTGGCAACGGCCATGCTCAAAAGGTGTTTTTTATGTGCTACCTGCATGGGAGCCAGACTGGCGGCACTGGCAACAACCACACTCAAATGTTGTTTTTCATGTGCTACTGGTAAGGCAAAAATGGCAACGATCATGCTTGAATGGTACATTTTACATGCCACTGGCACGGGAGCCAATCCATGGCCCTGGCAACGATCACACTCGGATGTGCTTTTAACGATATATATATATAGAAATATATATATATATAGCGAACACGTTACAATAAAGTAGAGAAATTTGAAAAGACAACACGAAACCGGTTATTTCTCTAAATACAATGTTTATATACCAAAAAGATTTTATAATATTTTTCTAACATTTTTCTGACATAATTTAAATATATACTTTAACCATGTAACACAAGCCTTCTGTAGTTTTTTCACTCTTATTATCTTTTATATAT
>NC_068988.1:18257652-18258430 GCF_001194135.2 Octopus bimaculoides | reverse complement strand
TATATACAATTCTATTATTGGAAAAAGTTCTATAATAATATTCTATACGACTTGAGATGTTTGCCTTACCTTAACATTTATTGTCCTCTTTAACAATTATATATATATATATGTATATATATATATATATATATATATGTATATATATATGTGTGTGTGTGTGTATGTGAGTGTATGTGTGTGTGTGCGCACATGTGTGCATATATATATATATATATATCTGTAATATAATATGTGACAATTATTCAGTTGCCATAATAAGACTCGGAGTTTCGGATGTTGGGGCAGAAATCTGCTCCGGCTCCAGTGTGGTGGCTTTCAGCCAGGTGATGAGAGATTAGAGTATGACAGAAAGACAAACGAAAGTGGTTTCTCTGCAGTGGAGGAGATACACAGCAATCACAGTTGGCAAAAAAGGAGAAGAGCAACATAGGATACATTCGCACAAACACACACATACACAAGGACAGGCATCCACGTGTTAGCACATACACGCACTCACACATGCACACACACACACACACAAAGATGTACATATTTAAAACATGGCTATAGACACAGACATGACTACATGGTTGAGATGTTTTGGGTTCAGCCAAGCATTTTCTGCTATAATAGCAGATCAATCAAAACTTTGAGAATGACTTTGGTAAAGGAAGTTGTCATGTGTGTGTGTGTGTGTGTGTGTGTGTACACAGAGACACACATATAAGTATTTATGTATGTATGTGTATATATATATATATATATATATATATATATATATATATATATATAT
>NC_068988.1:18254937-18256707 GCF_001194135.2 Octopus bimaculoides | reverse complement strand
TATATATATATATATATATATATATATATATATATATATATATATTTATATGTATGTTTATATGTATGAGTGTATGTGTCTGTTTTCTTCCTTGTCTTGACATTGAGTGACAGGAAGGGTATATAACCATAGAAAATTTGCTCCAACAAATTCTGTCTGACCCATGCAACAATGGAAAAATGAATTCTAAAACAATGCTACTGATGATGATGATGTACTTGTCTATCTATCTATATATCTATCTATCTATCTATTTATCTATCTATCTATTTATCTATCTATCTATCTGTCTTAGTAGACACATTACATGTGATCTTCTTCTAGCACATTAACAGTCCACCTAGTGGTCTCCTTTATATATACATATATCTGTCTATATATATATAAACTAATGTCTGGTGTATGTTGTACACAAATTGAAGGAGACAGTTGTTTGCAATTGTGGCTTCTAGAAGGTTTCTGGTAATGGTTGCTGTCACAATATTAGAGGGATTGTATAAGTTCATTGTTCATATAGTAAGCTACAAAATTCTTGCATTCTCTTGGCTTCTTGTACTTCAAACTGCCTTGTTGTCCCATACATATCAATATATATGCAGACATACATACATGCATACACACAGATATATTTCATCATATTTATCCAGAAAACATCAACGCTGTTTGGTGAATCATTGGGCAGTTTTGGGATGTTGGAAATCTGATGAATCAAATCATCGAAGATTTCTTATGATTCGAGAATTATCTTTGCTCTTTTGTACATTAACGTTGTAAATAAAATTTGGAATGTAAAATAGCAGACTTAGTCTCCAATACATTAAGTCCCTTCTTTCTTTTTGTAATAATTATCTTTCTTTTATCTTTTATCTTTTACTTGCTTCAGTCACTAGACTGCGACCAAGCTGGGGCACTGCATTGAATGGTTTTAGTCAAATGAATTAACTCCAGTTCTTATTTTTAAAACCTGGTACTTATTTCTATTGATCTCTTTTGGGGATGTAAACAAACCAACACTGGTTATCAATCGATGGCAGACAAACAGATGCAAAGGCACACACACACACACACACACACGCGCACGCACACACATACACACACACACACACACACACACACACACACACACACACACACACGCACACACATACGCACGCACACACACGCACACACACATACATATATACGCTACAGGTTTCTTTCAGTTTCTGTCTACCAAAGGCTTTGGCTGGCCTGGGGGTTATAGCAGATTGTCCTAGGTGCCTTGCAGTGGATCTGAAACTAGAACCATGTGGTTGGAAAGCAAACTTCTTATCACACGGTCATGCCTCTCCCTTTTCCTTTCTAATTTTTTTCCTTTTGAATGTGTGGAGTGTATTGAACTATTCTGTTGAAACTTCACCAATTGTTTTTACTGACCTTTATTGATTATTTAAACTCTTCCAGAACAGAATATAATTTTTACACTTTTACATTGTAGTTGCCTCCCTTCGTACAATATAACTACTAAAATAATATTTTTATTTTTTTCTTTGTCTCAGTCTTTGGACTGTGGCCATACTGGAGGACCACCTTAAAAGTTTTAGTCAAACAAACTGATCCTAGTAATTATTTTTTTAGTCTAGTACTTATTCTGTTGGTTGTGAAGTGGTGATAGAGGTGGGGTACAAACACAAAAACACACTCACATAAATGCATTTCTCTCTCTTCATAATATATATATATATATATATTTATATATATATATATATATATATATATATATATATATAT
>NC_068988.1:18250852-18254660 GCF_001194135.2 Octopus bimaculoides | reverse complement strand
CTTGCAACCTTTTCAGCAATCTCCTCAGACACAACAAAATATACTTCAACACACAAGCACACATAAAGAATCTTGCAAACAAAAATCCCAAAACGAAGTGTATATATATATAGCCACCGATCGTCTTCGTTATATATATATATATATATATATATATATATATATATATGTTGTGGCATGCTCCTATAATCCAGCTACTCGGAGGCTTGGTTGATTGGCTGGTTTGAGGATGGGAATCCTGGTACTCGGTCTTCTATGGTGATCGGATGTCCACGCTAAGCTTGGCATCAATATGGTTGGTGGCGGAGAGGGAGATCATCAGGAACGAATTGTCTAAGGAGAGTCACTTTGGCCCAGGGGTAGAAACACAGCAGGCAAAAGACTCTGTGTCAAGCAGTAGTGAGATTATACCTGTGAATAGTCATTAGCTGGCAGCCTGTTCGATACAACTAAACACCAATCTAATTAAAAAAGGCACAGGAGTGGCTGTGTGGTAAGAAGCTTGCTTCCCAACCACTTTGTTCCAGGTTCAGTCCCACTGTGTGGCACCTTGGTCTAGTGTCTTCTACTATAGCCTCAGGCCGACCAAAGACTTGTGAGTGGATTTGGTAGATGGAAACTGAAAGAAGCCTGTTGTACATATATATATATATATATATATATATATATATATATATATATATATATATATGTATGTATGTATGTATGTATGTATTTGTGTGTCTATGTTTGTCCCCACCATCGCTTGACAACTGATGCTGGTGTGTTTACATCCTTGTAACTTAGCGGTTCAGCAAAAACAAAGACTGACCGAATAAGTACTAGGCTTACAATAAATAAGTCCTGGTGTTGATTTATTCAACTAAACGTGGTACTCCAGAATGGCCATAGCTAAATGACTGAAACAAGTAAAAGCACCCACTACACTCTCTGAGTGGTTGGCGTTAGGAAGGGCATCCAGCTGTAGAAACTCTGCCAAATCAGATTGGAGCCTGGTGTAGCCATCTGGTTCACCAGTCCTCAGTCAAATTGTCCAACCCATGCTAGCATGGAAAGCGGACGTGAAACGATGATGATGATGATGATGATGATGATGATGATTAGGCATAGGAGTGGCTGTGTGGTAAGTAGGTTGGTTACCAACCACATGGTTCCGGGTTCAGTCCCACTGCGTGGCATCTTGGGCAAGTGTCTTCTACTATAGCCTCAGGCCGACCAAAGCCTTGTGAATGGATTTGGTAGACGGAAACTGAAAGAAGCCCATCATATATATGAACATATATATGTACACAGCCTGAGGGGTGGCCAGCATTATATATGTTAACAACATAAACATATACAGATTTACCAAATACTATACAACATAAATTCTTGATTTAAATCCCCACTTCGAAAGGGTGTTCATAATTACCAAATGGAAATTGAGAACACCTCTATATATGAATATGTATGTGTGTACATGGCATATTGTTTGAAGGAAGCTGATCATATTCTCAAAAGAAACTGTTTTGCTCACTGACATGCAGTACAGCTTCTGTCCATGATAGATCTGCCTCACACCGCTTCAACAGTATTACAACTGGTTGCTGAAACAACAGCTCAATCACTTAAATGTAGATGTGATATATTTTGACATAGTGAAGGCCTTTGAATCAATCATGGAATGGTACATAAGTACCAGGGTCAAAATGTTGCTGGGGATGGTCATTATATAGAAATAAATATTGGTTACACTATTTTTCTCTTTTTGGTGGGGAAGCGATTGTAGTCTGAGAAGGGGGCTTGCACAGAATTTTGCAGTTACTTTTTTTTATTATCTTGTTTCAGTCATTAGACTGCAGCCATGCTGGAGCACTGCCTTGAAGGATTTTAGCTGAACAACTTGATCCTGGTACTTATGTTTCTTTGTTAAGCCTGGTACTTATTCTAATGTTATCTTTTTTCTGAACCACTAAGTTAAGGGATGTAAACAAACAAACATCAATCATCAAGCAGTGGGCTCTGTGTACCAAAACACAGACACAAAGGCTCACACACACACACACACACACACACACACACACACACACACACACACACACACAAATATATGATATGCACATGATAGGCTTCCACAGAGTTTCTGTCTGCCACAGGGCATTAGTTGGTCTATGACTACAGTGGAGGACACTTGCCCAAAATGCACTTCACCAGAAACCATGTTGCAAAGCAATCTTCTTAAGCAAACTGCCAGATCACAATATTAGTTTCATATATTACTGAACTACCACCTGGTTCAAATGATAGACTTACGTCCATGTCTATGTCACTAAGTTATGGTCATTTAGTGATGTTTATCAATTCTTATGCACCAACAATGAATAACTCTAATGAAAACAAAAATCTATTTTATGAGCAACTAAAAGACATTTAGAAAGTTTCAGTTGGATACACAATAGCAATTCTTGGAGTTGTAAATACGAGTCAGAGAAAATTTTGAAATATGGAACCACTTAGAATTATTGCAGGATGAAGTTGTTTCCTTTTGCCACACTAGGGCACAAAAATCAATTTCTCAGCTTGTAACACATTCTTCAAATAATAAAAAAAAAGATTCATAAAGGAATTTGGATGCACCAGTATACCAAGAATTGGTTGTTGTTGGCACTCCGTCACTTACGACGTCGAGGGTTCCAGTTGATCTGATCAACGGAACAGCCTGCTCGTGAAATTAACGTGCAAGTGGCTGAGCACTCCACAGAAACGTGTACCCTTAACGTAGTTCTCGGGGATATTCAGTGTGACACTGTGTGACAAGGCTGACCCTTTGAATTACAGGCACAACAGAAACAGGAAGTAAGAGTGAGAGAAAGTTGTGGTGGAAGAGTACAGCAGAGTTCGCCACCATCCCCTGCCGGAGCCTCATGGAACTTCGGGTGTTTTTGCTCAATAAACACTCACAACGCCCGGTCTGGGAATCGAAACCGCAATCTTATGCCCATGAGTCCACTGCCCTAACCACTGGGCCATTGCGCCTCCACACGAAGAATTGGTATATAATTGATTAAAAGCAGAAGAAAATATCTGAATGATGAGAGAGAGGTCCAAGTTTTAAGACATACAGTATTTGACATTGAGCATAATCTTGTATGAACTAAAGTTTGAAATAAGACCAAAATTAGCTTGATGGGGCAAAGTTAAAGGGAAGCTCTGCCAGGCAGGAGTTACAATAAGGCTTTAATTCTTTGGAGGATACAATTAAAATATGATGACTGCAAATTCAAGGTTTGCCAAATTTCAAACATTTTAATGGGAGCTTACAAAGCCCAAAATCAAGAATGGCTTAACAATAGTTAGGATATATGCAAAGATTATTCCACTTGCAAACTAATTTATATAAACAATTTTGTCAAAACAAGAATTGTCTGCCCCAATTTCAAACTGACAACACAGAGATTCAGAAAAAAATAAGACGCATGAAAAAGTAAGTCATGGAGTGAATGAGTCTATGATCTCCAGAAAGAATACAACAAAAGTGATACTAAAGAGCTTTACTTTGTTTTAAATCAGGCTTATTGTTCTCATGCAATTTCTTTTTTTCCCATCAAGACTAAGGATAGCAAAACACTTATTACAAATTTGAGGAATATCCTTGAACAGTTGTAAAAATATTTTAGTGATATGCTAAATAGCTTATCAAGCATTGATTGGTCCTATATATGTCTGTGTGTAAGTGAGAATGTGAGTGGAAGTTGTGTGTGCTTGTATTTGAGCATCGCGTATATATATATATATATATATATATATATATATATATATATATATATAT
>NC_068988.1:18246796-18247975 GCF_001194135.2 Octopus bimaculoides | reverse complement strand
TATATATATATATTTATATATATATGTGTGTATATATATATATATATAGATATATACATACATGCATACATACATACATATATAGATATCATGGAGTAGTACTTCATATATATAAATGAATATATGTACACGTGTATATATACATAGACACACACACACACACACACACACAGATATATATGGAAGTGTGGACAGAAGGAATATTCAATACCTGAATGATTACACATGTGATTTACTTGCCAATAATATCCCCATTAATGGATGTTTGTGCTAATTGTTTCTCTATGAAAATAGAATATACACAATACATTTTCTCTCTTTTGTCTACACACATACCTCTGTGGGCCTCTGTGTGTGTGTGTGTGTGTGTGTGTGTGTGTGTGTGTGTGTGTGTGTGTGTGTGTGTGTGTGTGTGTGTGTGTGTGTGTGTGTGTGTGTGTGTGTGTGTGTGTGTTTATGTAGGCACAGACATGGCTGTATGGTTAAGAAGCTTGCTTCTCAATCATGTGGCTAGGGTTTCTGTCTCAATGGGTGGCACCTTTAGCAAGTGTACTTTACTATAGCAATGGGCCAATAAAGCCTTGTAAGTGCAAAGGACTACAGCAAGCTTGGTGCAGTCCACTGACTTGCCAACTTCATTTGAACTACCCGACCAATCTCAATATATGCTTACACACAAATCTCTCTCTCACACACACATATATGATTGTAGTCTCTCATAGTCTGAGAAAGATGGTTCTGCAATTTCTTCTTGAACTACCACACAGATTATTTGTTAATAGTGATCAAATTTATGTGCTGTACATTAGGTTACTCCCTCCATCAAATCGACATTGATTGATCAGGCACAAGGTGTACCACATATCCGGTGTCAAAGTAATCATAGAATAACATGGGGTGAAGCATTTTGCACAAGAACACAGCACATCACCTGGTGCAGGCATTGAAACCACGAACTTGTAATCATGGGTTAACATTCTAATCACTAAACCATGTGCCATTGACACACGCACACACATGCACGCATGCACACACACACATATGTACATGCATTATATATATATATATGTGTGTGTGTGTGTGTGTGTGTGTGTGTGTGTGTGTGTGTGTGTGTGTGTGTGTATGTGTGTGTGCATACACATATATTTACATACATAATATATATATATATATATATAT
>NC_068988.1:18242551-18246385 GCF_001194135.2 Octopus bimaculoides | reverse complement strand
AGTTTCAGCTCATGAGCTGTGGTCATGCTGGGGCACTGCCATTTGGTGTTGCTACACAATTTTACTTCATGAATTTTACTTCAGGAATTGACATTTGGTGCATGAGAGAGTTTGATGCAGCTGCTCTCATCTGCGCCTCCTGCCGTGAAGTTGGTTCATCTGGGACACCTGACAGGAAGAGGTCCAGCCTTGTCTTGAAGACACCTACATCCACCGCATGCAGGTCTGAGAGAGATGGAAGATACGAGAATGTTCATTGATCACTACAATTGTTTCGACCCATCTAACATCAGTTCCTCATGGGTGGGATACTGAACATCTGGCTTAGGAGTATCCATTGGTGTAGATATGTATGTGTGTGTGTGTGTGTGTGTGTATATATATATATATATATATATATATAGATATATATACATACACACATAAATATTTATGTATATCTTTCTGAGTCTCTGTATGAGTGAGCGTATACTTTTATTGATATGGATGTGATGTGGTCGAATGGTTATAAAGCTCACTTCACAGTCATGTAGTAGCTTGTTGGGTGATTGTAACTCTATTCAAAAGTATAGCCTTATCACACAGTATATCATGCTGATTCTACCTGAGAACTATGTCCAGAGGATACATGTCTGTGGAATACTCAGCCACTGACATGCATTATATGATACAATAAAACATATTAAGACACGTTTGTTGTACATATATTTTATAACAGTATATATGTTATATGATATATCCCTATATCATATGATATTTTCCTATTACATCATATATTTTACGTCTTATACTGGAGTTTAACACCCTGACATAAATACAATTCCCTATGAATGCATAAACAAAAGTCTTATTCATATCTACAACTAATACTAGAAACAATTAACTTAAATATATTGTGAATAAATAACTTTCCAAAGCTAACTTGAAATTCAAAATCCATTTGTCTATGCATCTTCTAATGCAAACCAACTTAACCATATATAATTTAAACTTAAATTCAATGCCAAAACCAAGCATAATTCTTGACATCACCTAAAATCTACTGTTTGAAGAATGAGAAAATAGCTTAATGTATCAAGTATCAATAGAATTAGATGACTATAAAATTTGCAAGTATAAAAATTCAAATGTTCATAGCATCAACTTAAAATTCATAAAAGTCTTTATGATTTATTTTCCAGGTTCTGTTAAATCCTTTTCAGCTACAATACTAATAAAAAGACCTAACATTATTCCATTCCATTTAAAACTAAAATTAAATATCTAACAAACATTACCTTAGTAAGCAAAATAAATACACATTAACCTTTACAGAGAAGAAAGTAAATTTCCAACACGTATAGCCATATAAACAACAGAAACATTGGGTGTTTTATCCTTATAAAACAGGGAAAAATTACCAGCAAACGGCTGCAGGACTTGAACCCATACCCCTCAGATACTGGCTGAGTGCTCTTATCACACATATTAATCTATTACACCTATTCATTCATATCATGAATTTACCAGCCAATCAATGTAATATTTGGCATATTTTCACTTACATACCTTTTTCTTCCTTCTGTTTAACACTCATACTTAGATTTGTTTAATCTTTCTCCTCTTAATATTTCTATTCTAAAAGTTCACTCTTTTTTACTTTCTAACCTTTCTATTTTTAACCTTCATATTTTCCCCAGATGTTTCCATCAATTACCGTCGTTGACGTATACTAATTTCATTCTAGGTTATTCAACTTGACTTTATTCTTTTCCTACTTGTTCTTATGCTACTACTACCCCTATCATAATATACACGTTACACCAGGTATTACGATATATATATATATATATATACATGTGTGTATGCGTATGTATATATATATATATGTATATATAAATATGAACATACATATATATATGTATATATATGTGTGTATATATATATGTAGTGGAGACGCAATGGCCCAGTGGTTAGGGCAGCGGACTCGCGGTCATAGGATCGTGGTTTCGATTCGCAAACCGGGCGTTGTGAGTGTTTATTGAGCGAAAACACCTAAAGCTCCATGAGGCTCCGGCAGGGGATGGTGGCGAACCCTGCTGTACTCTTCCACCACAACTTTCTCTCACTCTTACTTCCTGTTTCCGTTGTACCTGTATTTCAAAGGGCCAGCCTTGTCACAATGTGTCACACTGAATATCCCCGAGAACTACGTTAAGGGTACACGTGTCTGTGGAGTGCTCAGCCACTTGCACGTTAATTTCACGAGCAGGCTGTTCCGTTGATCGGGTCAACTGGAACACTCGACGTCATAAGCGACGGAGTGCCAACAATATACAAACGTAGTATATATATGTATATACATATATATATGTATATATATGTGTGTGTATATATATATATATATATATATATATATATACAAATATGTGTATGCATATGTATATATATCATTCTTGATAATATGAAAAATGTAAAAAATATATATAACCTCAGAACAAAGATGTAGAGTAGTATACTTATGTTTATAAAGTAATACAGGTAAACTCGTTGCATAGGCTACCATTAGTTTCATGCTTTTAACCTTCAGGTTTTGTTTACTTCTACCAAAAAATATCTAAGTATTTAAAAAATTCCTTTTTCGTTCATATTTATGCTTTCATCAAGGTGAATAACTCACCCAAAGGAAATGTTAAGTTATTCCTTTTTATTTGAGGTATTGAAGCCTTAGGAGAGGAAAAACGTTTGGGGTGAAAAATAATTGAATGTAATTAACAGAAGTTGACACCCATCATAAGACATAGGATTTAATAGGGGTATGAAAAAGGGGGAAATAGATGCATGAAGGAATAATAATATGGTAAAGGATAAAAGGAGGAATGTTGGAAGAGTAAAGATCAAAGGGAGTTTTAGATGAAGCATTATCAGTTACCTATGCATATGTGTTGTTTTGTTAGATAAAAGTGATTCTTTACAGTTGCACAATAGGCACTTTTCAAAGTGTCTGTATATCCCAAACACCTCTGATCTGGTATGCAAAGAGAGGTCTTAATTTTTAAGGATTTTGAGGACCAGATACTTTCACAGTACCTATTACACATCTGGAAAATACTACCTTCATCTGACAAGAACACCATAAAATGCATAGACACAAGAAATTGCTACTCAGTTTTTCTTTACTCTTTCCTTTCCTAACTTCCCCCTGTTATCATTTACCAATATGGTTTTTCTTTCATACACCAATTTTCTTTTCCATCCCTATTATATTTCTCTCCTTGAAGAAAGATAACCGCCATGTATTATATTTAACTATTTTGTTTCCCTTTCACTTAAAAATTTATACAGCATTGTTTTGAGTTTTCAACATCAACACTATAATTAAAATGAAATAACCTAAGATGACTTATATATTAAAGACTGTAGATGTGTAAAGCTAGAACAATTCGAGAAGGTACAAAGGAAACTACAAAATGAAAAGAAAGCAAAGTTGCAGTTTTATCTTGTATTTCGTCCTGAAGAAGGGGTTTTCACCCTGAAATATAGAAATACAAGGTAAAACTACAACATTGTTCTGTTTTCTTTTCATTTTGTAGTTTACTTACTACTTTCTCACATTGTTCCAGCCTTACATATCTACATTCTTTAAAATTATACCTCACAATGCTTCACCAAAACTACCTCATATAATATACAAACACACATGTACACACACACACACACGCACACACACACACACACACACACACACACACACATATATATATACATATATTTGAGGTAGAAAATATTTTAGTGGGGAAACAAATCTGTGTTTTTTCATTTTATCTCTTTCTTTATCTATCTATATGTGTATAT
>NC_068988.1:18238191-18241165 GCF_001194135.2 Octopus bimaculoides | reverse complement strand
TTATCATGGCTACCAAATAATTGTCATATATTATTTACAGATAAATTCCTCTATTTACATAATATCGAAGTCTCTTTCTTTTGTTGTCTTACCTTTTTTATCAATATATATATATATATATATATTTATATAAAAACAAAAGTAAATGAGTATATGCATATATACGTACAGGTATGTGCATACCGACATCCACCTGTATGTATAGGTGCATATCTGGGTACAGGACATTGCAAACAAACGTAGACGAGAACACACGAGCCACATAGAGAACATTCTACTTCATCAGCTACCCACGTTTTAACACCGGCGTTTCGACGAGCTTATTTATATATATATATTTGTATATATATATATCAACAAGTGTCTGTCTACGAGGGTGTCTCTGTGTGTTTGTGGTTTATGTAGTTAGGTGATTGGTCTATTTTTAGGTTAGTTGATTGGTGTATATCAGGATAGGTAGGCAGATAAATAGAAAGATAAATAGGCAAAAAAAAAAAAAAAAAAGAACTGATACATAGAGAGAATAGAGAGAGAAACAGATAGTTTGCTAGACAGGCAGATCTACTGATTAGGCAGAGATAAACAGTTAGCTTCATATTTGGTATAGATAGAGAAAGAGGAAAGAAGGAGAAAAAAGTATATGCATGCATCATTGGTTTAGAAAAAATTGGAATGTACTCAATTCTTGTTGACAAAACTATATATGTAAGTATATTTAAATCAATTTTTAAAATAAATTAGTGTTAGTATATACATATTGAATTATCCTGAAAGCAATGCAAGTAATTTTTATGGAAAAGTTAAATAAGAAATGTTAATAAATCATTTTGCAAATTTGATCAATTTTTCAGTTTTCACAAATGCAGATATAAAGCATTATGAATTAGAAGAAATATTTTTAATTAGTTGATGGTGAATGAAAAACTGAAATGCTGAGAATGTAAGGAAGTGGAGGAAAATATTGTGATAGGGAGCAAAAGACTGAAAAATTTTGAGTAAAAGAAGCAGAAGCATGAAAAAGAATGATAGAGAGAGAGAGAGTGAGAAAGAGAGAGAGAGAGAGAGAGAGAGAGATACAGACAGAAAAAGGGATATAGAATGAAAGATAGGGGGTAGAAGAGAAAGCTTAAAAGCAAAAAGCAAATATAAAGATAAAAAGGAAATTAAAGAAATCCCAGTTTAAGTAACATAGAAAACATTTTATAACAATTTCTATAAATATATTTAGGTAAAAGTTTAAAGATTTTGCATATTATACTGATTCTGGTAATTAAAATGTCAAAGAAAATAAAAGAGCTTGAAAACACTCACCTGCATTGAAGTATCAGTTGAAGCTTGGGTCGTCATCCGATGCAAAGACTCCTCATCTATATCCAACAGGTTGGTGTTGCTGGGGTTCTCCTGATTCTCTTTGCAGTTGAAGTTTGTTGTTCCTCCTTGCCCACTCAACTTGGGTGTATTGGGGTTTGAGCCCCGCATCACACAAGGCGGTGGTGAACTCATGGATTTCGTCTCCACACTGTTTGTATCCCAGTCGTTTCTAGGAACCTCGGAGGCAACATCCATTAAGTCGACACTTTTGGCGAAGGCATCCCTCAGATTGACGGAGTGGAAGGAGACTATGCTTCCATTCCTCTTCGCCCGCTCGAGAGCCTCCTTACGTTTTAATGCTTTTTCTCTTCTCATCTGATCTTTATAAAATTCGGCGAAATTATTGACAATGATTGGAATTGGAAGCGCAATAACTAGCACACCACATATACAACATACGCCACCAACAACTTTTCCCAGGATCGTCGTCGGGTAGATGTCACCATATCCTACCGTCGTCATAGTGATGGCAGCCCACCAGAATGTTTCGGGGATACTAACGTACTTAGTTCCTGGTTCGTCTTTTTCCGCAAAGTAGGCAAGGCTTGAGAATAAGAGTATTCCAATGGCCAAAAACATCATTAATAGACCTAGCTCTTTATAACTTCTCTGTAAAGTGTACCCTAAGGATTGCAGACCAGTTGAATGTCTTGCAAGTTTTAGAATTCGCAGAATTCTCATTATTCGAAAGATTTGCACCACTCTGCGGACATTTTGGAACTGTTCCGTCGTACTCTTGTTGGTCTCAGTCAATCCTAGGGAAATGAAATAAGGCATGATTGCCAATAGGTCTATAATGTTCAAAGGTCCTTTGAAAAATTTCCACTTATTCGGGGAGGCCCAGAATCGTCCCAGATATTCCAAGGTAAACCATCCAATGCAAACAGCTTCTACAATTGCAAGCTGTGGGTTATCAGCCCCTTCCTGCTCTCCTTCACCTTTGAGCCCAGGAATTGTGTTTAATGTTAGCGCCACGGTAGACAGGACAATGAAGAGAATGGACACAATGGCCAAGACCTGAAAAATGTTTTCAAATTCTGGTAACGCTGAAAAAATACACAGGTTTAACGAATGGATCTCTTAAAAGATACTCCTAGATAGGGGACTTAAATAAATAATAGTAAGCTGTTACTCACACCAAAGCATGACTTTGACAAGATAAGGAGTGGGTAAGGAATTTAAAAAAAAAAAAAATTTGGAAGAAAGACAGTAGAAAGCAAAGTAGCATATGTAAGATATGCTATGAGTAGTAGTAGTAGTAGTAGTAGTAGTAGCAGTAGTAGTAGTAGTAGTAGTAGTAGTAATAGTAGTAGTAGTAGTAGCAGTAAGTGGAGATGGTGGTGGTAGTAGTAGTAGTAGTAGTAATGGAGGACGCGGAGATGGTGGTAGTATTAGTAGTAGTAGTGGTAGTAATAGTAGTTGTAGTAGTAGCAGTAGTAGTAGTAGTTGTAAAAGTAGTAGTAGTAATGATTGTAATAGTAATAATAGTGGTGGTAGTAGTAGTAAATAATTGTGGGTCATCCATAGGGACAGTAGGAGACGGCTTTGATATTTTGATAGCAGCCAGCTTTAGCCACTAAAATTGGTAGTGGATGCTGTACAT
>NC_068988.1:18235318-18238073 GCF_001194135.2 Octopus bimaculoides | reverse complement strand
TATATATATATATGTAATAAATGTATATATATACATATATTGTATAAGCATATTTATAAAGAAGTCTGAAAATTGGAAGTAATCACTAATAAAAGCTGGAAGAGAACGAGAAGCAGGGATAACATATTCAACAACAACAACAACAACAACAACAACAACAACGACAAACCAAAAATAAATATACAATATATAAAGAATATAAGCAAAGCCATTGATAGGTAAAAGAAACAATAACTATATATCAAGAATGAAAATAACATTTATATGAAATAGGCTTCAAGCTGTACTGCAAAAAAAAAGGGAAAAATATTTTAGGGTATATGAAAAGATTTTGAATTAAAAAAATGATGGGGGGGGGGGAGTGTGTGTATGCATGTGTGTATGAATGTGTATGTGTATGTGTGTGTGTGTGTAGGTGCACATGCATTAATGTACGAACATTTATTCTTGCTGGTTATCGACAACTGACAAAGTTAAATTCAAGATTTTGTTTTCATTTTTTTTTTTGTGGAGTGGGTTGGGGTGTATGTTGTATCTATCTTTCAAAGAGAAATATTTTAAGTATGTTTAACATCATGGAAAATAGTGTAGGAAATGTGGATGAGTTAGTATAAATGTTAATCTGTCTATCTATCTATCTATCTATCTGTCTATCTATCTATCTATCTATCTATCTATCTATCTGTCTGTCTATCTATTTGTCTGTCTGTCTATCTATCTATCTATCGATCTATCTGTCTATCTAATAATAATAATAATAATAATGATAATGATAATAATAATAATAATGATAAGAAGAAGAAGAAGAAGAAGAAGAAGAAGAAGAAGATGATGATGATGATAAAGATTTGTCAGAAGTAATGACGGTATTCTTCCTTGGTTTATTTACAAATCGGTATAAAAGGTCTTTGAATTTTGCCATTGAAATAATATGAAACACTGCTTAACATTTTATGGTTTTGTAGCTATATATCTGGTGCTTGAGTGTCAAGGTACAGTAATAGACACAGAAGTTGTAGACAGAGAGAAATAGGGACAGAAATTTAAGCAGTTTCATTGGGAAAATTCAATGACACTTTATAATAAAACAAGGAAGAATATCCTCATTACTTCTCACTAATTTATTATTATTATTATTATTAATAATAATATACTGTTCTGTATTCTATCAAAGACATTTTATGCCTATATATACCTACATGCATATATGGAAGCTTGTGTGTGTTTGTGTGCATGTATGTGTGTCTGCATGCATGCGTGTATGGATGTATGCATATATATATATATATATATATGCATGTATATATATATATATATATATATATATATATATATATATATATATATATATATGTATGTGTGTGTATATATATATATATATATATATATATATATATATACATATAGTTTACTTTTCTGTTAAGGTAAGATCAACTAAAAAAAGTATTCCATCTAGAGAAAGATAAATATTGTTAACTCTACATGGTATATAGTTATAAGTTACAAACAGTTCATACAATGGTAATGTTTTCTAGGCAGGTTTTAATAACATGTCTGGTGTCTCTAAGCAAATTTCAGGCTCTGTACACATGGCCTATACAAGTTATAAATCAGGAGAAATCATAAGAAAAAAAATGAGAGGAAGGTGGGTACAAAAAGTGAAAGGGTGACAGAAACGAAAGAAGAATGGTGAAAAAAGAAAAATTAGTGTTATATACCCTTTGGCCATAAAGCCATAAGGCTAGTTATTGTAGAATCAAGAGAAGGGGTCTAAAGTCTGCAATATAGCTGCTGAATCTGGAGATGGTGGTGTTCTCCAATTCACCAAAAGAAATGTGTCCATGTGTATGCATTGCCTGAAACTTTCTGATCTGGAATTCAGCAGTGAGGTGGAATTCTTTAGCTCTAAAAAGTATATGTGATCTTTCAGCTACACATAAGTTGCATTTCTTTAATCCATTAATATATGGCATGACTTTTTCAACACTATTCCACTTGATTGTATGTGGCATAGAGTTGGTCTTTAAACTCCAAATGTGGATAGCCAACTTATTAGCTTTACTTTTGTCCACGTGCTGGAAAGTAGATAAGCAGTTAGCATTTTTGAAGTCATCTTTGCATAATCTGAAGTAATAGTCCTTTTTGGTTACATTATCATGTAGCATTGCTGTTACTTCTACTTCATATAATGCCATATGTTAATGGAGCTAAAAAATATGAGTCATGAGTAGCTGAAAGATCATGTATCCTTTTCAGATTTAAGAATTCCACCATGCTGCTGAATTGCATACATATGGACAAGTTTCTTTTGGCAAATTGGAAAACACCACCCTCTCTAGATTGAGCAGCTGTAACAGAAACTTTAAACCCCTTTTGTTTATTCTACATCAACTAGGTTTGTGGTTTTATGGTCAAAGAGGACATAATCTTAATTCTTTGCTTTTTAACCTTTATTTTTCTATTTTTTTCACTTTTCCACTTTTTGCATCTACTTTCCTCTGGTTTTTTCTCCTGGTTTCTCTTGTTTTGATTTGTAACTTGTTCCAATTCGTAACTTGTATAGGTCATATGAATAGAGCCCAAAGATTGCTTGGAGATACTAGGCACATTATTCAATCCTACCTGGGAAACATCTTCAATGTATGTAACTATGAGTAGTTTAGTAGCTCATAACTATATAACTATATTCTGTGTGCATTAAACAATATATACATACATATATATATATATATATATATATATATATATATATATA
>NC_068988.1:18218319-18234686 GCF_001194135.2 Octopus bimaculoides | reverse complement strand
CTTTTCTCTTTTTTTAAAACCTAACACAATTCTCAATTTTCATGCATCCTTATTTTTCCAACTATTATCTACATGGATTACCATTGAACTTTAAAAGCTCAAAGACAATATAATGTATTGGTATATTTATTTTTTTATATATTACTTTTTTTTCATATATTATTTTTTTCATTTCTTACTTTTTTGTAAAAAACATTTTCATTCTCCCTCTTCTTGAAAATTTGCCATGCAATGAAAGCCGGTTAAAAATCTATATTAAAATATGCTTTCAGTTTAGTATTCTGCCTTATTATCATTTTTCATTTTCCTATATATATATATATATATATATATGTATATATATATATATATAATGTATACATATATGTGTGTGTGTGGGTGGGTGTGGGTCTGTGTATGTGTGTGTTTATGAGTGATGAGTGTGTGTATAGATAACTCTCCATGTCAATGCATCTACATTGAAGAATAAATTGAGGTAAATGTATTACAAATGTTTCTTTATGCATCAGTCAGGATAATAAGAGTGTGTAATTAGGTCCAATTTTATGACATTATGTGGATGAAAATAAACCACCTTATCGAAACCCAACCAATGGTGAAAGTACTCCCAGAAAATGCTGGTCCCTATTTTTGAAACTTAGGACAACTGTTGCATGCTGAATTACTTTTGTTTTCAAATGTACAATGGAACGTCTAAAGTGGATCTGGTCTCACAATCTACGAGCTTGTTTACCAGTGTGTCTCTATGTGTTGCAGAAATGAGTGTGTATACATAGAGTATATGTATGTGTTCTCACACACTCTCTCTGTCTCTGGCACCCTCACACTCATATATTTTTATGCCTACATGTGTAAATGATATATGTATTTGAAACTAAATATGTATATTTAAGTGTAGCAAGTATACAAATTCAAGTGGAATATAATTGAACAATGAAGAAAGAATATATTCAGTAAGTAAATGCAGCTGAATGTGAGAAAAAAAAAATGAAAATCATCATTTATGGAGAAAAAATGAAACATATATTTTGAACATGAGGTAAAATTTTATGGACTCTTAAATTTCTGCAAGTTTAAATGACATATAAACACAAATTATTTATAACTACAAATTATGACACCTTTAAAGTGAAGTTTAATAGTAAATTTTTTAAAAGGAGGAAGAGAAAATATCAAAAAAAAAAAAAAAATTATATATTATTTGGCAATGGAGACAAACTTCCTACTCATAAGAACAATTTTATCCTAAAACCTATGTATGGTAGCGAAAAGAAATAAGACAGATAAGAGAAGTCACCAAAAAGTGACAGGTATATCTTGCAGCTAGTTTCTTTGCTACCATCCATGGCTTCTACCCGACGACGATCCTTAATAAAACCCAAAGAATAAAATTTAACTCATGAGTAGGCAAGTTTTAGAAAAACTTTCCCTGGAATTGCTCAGTTTTTTTTTTTAGGTGGATTTAAATAGGCCTATTATTATTATTATCATTATTATTATTATTATTTTTATTATTGTTGTTGTTGTTATCATTACATAATTATAACTGTTGTTGTTGTTGGAATAGTCATTATAAGTAACATTATCATTATTAATATTAACAATTTCATAATTATTTTTTTAAACCTGTCAAATTGCAAGGAAAAAAAAATGCATACTTTAATCAATGAGATTAATTTAATCAAACATAAATTTAACCATAGATCATTTTCAAAATCTATAGTTGCTTCCAATCTTAAGTAGAAATAATTCAAAGCATATATTTTATAAAGATAAGATTACATCATATGGTTATTGATGATCAATGCTTAAAGTGAATATCTAATGTGTGAAAATGAAAAATTATTTTGACTTTAGACTAAAAGTGCTAAAGCAAACTAAAGCTTAGTTTAATTTATGCAACCAACATCATATTTAACAATTTTGTTACAAGTTCTACAATAAAACTATAATTATAAGTAATAAATAGATTGATACACCTAAACAATTTGAAGTTACTTGTTTTCATGTAAATTTGAAATAAAATTGTATATTTCATATTTAAAGTGTCTACAAACACATTTCTCATACACACATTGTCTTCTCTGCTTTATGTAGTCTTCAGTCTTTCATGATATATGCGCTTGTGAGTGTGAATAGATGACAGTGGTTACCAAGAAGATGAAAGAAGAGAGATGGGGCAACAAAGTGATAAGATGATAGGAGAGGGAGTAACAGAAGAGAGACAGTGATAGGTAGCTATATGTCAGTCGTTGGTAATAAGATTGAATAGGAAACAACATGAGCAGTGTGATGGGATAGCTATGAATATGAGTCATGACAAGTGGTGGACAGCAATAGAGATGAAGAATGGTGAGAAAGGTAAATGTCTGTGATGTATCATATAAAAAAAAAAAATGAATGATGATGTTGGTTAGTAGTAGAGAAGAATGATGGTAGGGAGTAATGAGTCTGAACAGAAGTGTATATGTCTATGTATATGAGTGTGTAGATATATATACACACAAACACAGACACCACACAAAGACACTCTCTCAAGCATGCACACACGTGCATATGCATAAACCCATATATGTAAATAGGTTCTGCATAGCTCCAAAATATGATTGCTCAAATTGTTCAGTCAACTGATCTACTAACTTATATTAGCATCTTTGTAACCAAGTATTTCAAAGACACATGTAAAATTAAGACAACCTTCACACATATGTATACATACACAACACAATACACACACACACATGAACAAACAAAAAATATACTTAAGTAGAAATATTATACATACATACACATACACAATTTTATTTCAAAATAATTCACTTTCAGTAAATATTTAATATAACATCAATATGATCCAAAGTTGAATATTTGTTTTCTTAATTGTTAAATAATTTCTTTATTGGTTTCTGTTGTGGTTTACTTAAAATTTTTATATTGAAGAACAGTATTAGTTTGATTGTTAGTAAACACTAATGCTGAATATATAAAAGTTTAGTAACTTTGTTAACAATCCTATAAGCATATTTCAAGAACCTTAAGCTAGTAGTGTTAATATATATTCTGTTAGTAGAGAATTCTTCAAGTTGATATGCATAAGTAAACAGTGATAATAGAAAAAAAAAAAATAAAGGTAGCATAGCATAAAATAAATGTTGTTTAAATAAGTTGCAATATAAGTTTCTAAAAGTGAAAGTGATAAATGGATTGTCATTTCATAAATTGAAAAAAAAAAAAAAAATTTCTAAGGGTGCATGTAGAGAAGCATTCATTACACATTCCATGTACTTGGTGTGTGCGTGTGTGTCCGCATGTATGTATGTGTGGTTATGCATTTGAGTACGTATATATATATATATATATATATATATGTAGTATATATATATATGTATATATGTATATACATATATATATATATGTAGTATATATATATATGTATATATGTATATACATATATATATGTATATACATATATATATATACATATATATATATGTATATACATATATATATGTACATATATATATATGTATATACATATATATATGTACATATATATTTATATATACATGTACATATATATATATAATATATATATGTATGTATATATATGTATGTATATATATATATATATATATATATATATATATATATATATATATATATATATATATATATAAACATATAGATAATATATATATAGATATATATATGTGTGTGTATGTGTATACACATACACATAGATAGCAACAGAGAGAAAAAGTGAGAGAGAGAGAGAGTGAGAGACAGATAGACAAAGACAGGAAAAGAGAAACATAGATAAAGAGGTACTCAGACAAAACACATGCATACATCCTTAATCCAATCCCACAGATATAAATGCACTTTTTATATTTACAGTGCACAAGGCACATCATCTCCCATTTGATATTATAATCGAGCCCACTGTGCTTCATATGCAGGTGAATAGTGAGTAAGGCAACCTTTTTAGCATTGGTACCATTAAAATGCACCTTGTACACACTGTAAAGCAATTGGCGAATATGTAGAGCTGTAAGGTCCCTTTGATCTGGTTTCACCAAGGTCTATTTAACCGCTGAATAAAATTCTCCCAGTATACTGTAAAGCAGTTGGCAACAGGAAGGATATCTTGCTGTACAAACCAAACCAAATGACATTATGACTACCAGTATGAGTAGCAGAAGTGCCCTGTAAAAAATGACTCTGGCTGTTTTAACTTGTCAGCATGGGTTAGACAGAGTGTACTGTGTGCATTTTCTCATTGCAACAATGTTTGAGAGTTTGGATAGATCTTGGCAACACACAGTTAAAAAGATCTCACAGCCTTTCACTTTCACTTTCTCTTTGTCAATCTGTTTACTGTGTGTATTGGAAGTGCTTGTAGTCTCACTGTTTACCTGTAGAGGAAATGCAGTAGATACCTCATTGTATAAGCACCAGAAGCTTGGGTGCCTTATACACAAGAAAAAAGAAACAGTAATCAGTAGACAAAGGAGGGGGAGCAATAACAGCAAAAGAGATGCTTCATCAGCAGAACAGTAAAGAGAGTCATATGAAAATTACACTGTTCATATATATATATGTATATATTATATAAAGGATCATGGTTAAGGCCAAAACAATGTGAAGTAAATGCAAAGTAAATCACAAGAAAACAAATATGTGAATAAATGTAGACTGACCTTGCATTCAATAATCAGGGGTTATGACCCCATTTTCAATAAATTGATGAGTATTGTCAATGTGCATGTGTGTGAGCATGTGTGGAACGGACATGCGTGGAAAGGTGTTTCTTTCAGGGTTATGACTCCATAGCAACACCTTTCCATGCATGTCCACTCCACACATGCACATCGGCAATATTCGTCAATTTCTTGAAAATGAGGTTATAACTTTGAAATATTGAATACATTAATTCACATACTTGTTTTCTTGTGATTTATCTTGCATTTACTTCACATTGTTTTAACCCACGATCCTTTATACAATATATTCTACACAATGCTTCATAGTAATTATTCCATTATAATATATATATATATATATATATATATATATATATATAAATAAATATATATATATATGTATACACACATGTACACGTACGTATACACACATAGACAGAAAGATACATAGAGGCAGAAGTGAATGTGGTGTGTAACAAATTACCGTACAAGGTTGAATTTCAACATTATCAATCAAACAGATATCATCCACATAATAGTAAAGCATTCATACTTCTAATTACTTTCTGACTCTGTCTACCTCTCTGTACACTCGCACACACACACACACACACACACACACACACACACACACACACACATACATACATACACACATATAAAAACAATTGACGAAAGTGGTATTTGCATAAAAATTTGTTACATAACCACTTGAAATGGGCATATTAAATGCATTTGAAATATCAGTAATTGGTTTTGTGATTATTCTAATATTATACAACTCATATTAATAACAATCTAGCCTAGCCCTGCTTGAATAACACAGTTAAAATGCAATGCAGGTAAAGGAATGAAATGTTGATCTGGATACAGTCAAAAATATCTAGTAAAGGGTACTGTATCAAAGCATACTATTATGAACAATGTGACTAGAAGACCTTTCCTTTTATTATTCACAAAATCCTTGTAATGTTATAAATTATAATAGAATCTTATAATCCAAATTGCTACAATTAGACGTTTTCCAAATTTCTGAAAAAGGAGTCAAGTTGATTATTCTTATAACCAGATTTTAACTTTTTAATTTAATATTGGAAAGAATTTAAAAGAAAAGCATGCTTTTTATTTTGTTAATTAACTTGATGTAATTATTGATCTTTTTAAGTTATGTATCTGAATTGTGTAGGAAGGAAATATGAATGTTTTTCCCTTTTACCAATGTAAAACAAAAAGTAAGAAAAATGAAATTTGATGAGCAAATAAGCAACAGTAACAAAACTGAAGCACCATGAGTAGATTTCAGATGTGTTGAGTTACTTAAATAACCTTTAACATGCTCAATGAGACAGTAAATGTGTTTTAGGAAATTCACTTGCCTGCACAGTATATAACTAAGGAAAAAAGAAGATATCTCCAGTAGGTGACATATTAGAAAGGTTACATCAATTGGATAGTTTCATGAGGAAATTAAAAAGCAGCTAATGAAGGGTTTTTATGCTGTATATGATTAGCACCAAAGCTGCAACTAATAGCTACTGGAACAATTGCCATAGTTAGCAGAAGTTCTGTAGCAAATAAGTCAAGTACTGGTTTTCTTCACCAGAAAACAGCATTAATATTCCATGCTGCCTCTTAAGCAAGGACTAACTCTTGAGAATAAAAAGTAGAATCAAGAGCATGTAAAGAGAGGAATAAAAACATATATAAAGTGAAAAATTAATGTTATAATTACTTTAATGTAAAGATTGCTTCTCAAATTAACTACTGACTCTAAGTCTGTTATCAACCCTATTAATAAAATTACATAGTCAGTCTCTCCCTCCCTCTCTATCTCTCTCTCTCTCTCTCTCTCTCAATCTTTCACAATTTTCTCTGTGAAACTGAATATTACAATTCAATGAGATGGTTTAGGTATTCTTTTATTCTTTTACTTGTTTCAGTCATTTGACTGCGGCCATGCTGGAACACCGCCTTTAGTCGAATCAAATTGATCCCAGGACTTATTCTTTGTAAGCCTAGTACCTATTCTATCGGTCTCTTTTTGCCGAACCGCTAAGTTACGAGGACCTAAACACACCAGCATTGGTTGTCAAGCGATGTTGGGGGGACAAACACAAACATACACACATACATATATACATATATACGATGGGCTTCTTTCAGTTTCCGTCTACCAAATCCACTCACAAGTCTTTGGTCGGCCTGAGACTATAGTAGAAGACACTTGCCCAAGGTGCCACGCAGTGGGACTGAACCCGGAACCATGTGGTTGGTAAGCAAGCTACTTACCACACAGCCACTCCTGCGCCTATGTTTATATAAAAGTGCAAAGTTCAAGGAGAAAAGGCCACCGCAATAGTGATGGAAGATAAAAACATGACTATTGAATCATAAACTGAGGGGGCTGAATTAAGCATCTAACTGAATTAAGTGGCAAGAAAGTTGACTGAGGCATGTTTAGATATAATTCAAGGCATTAACTAATTCTAGCAACGAACTTTGAACTGTTATATCACTTGTATCTGTTAGTTTATTATCATACTCATCTCTACTCCAATGTATCTAGCTCTTGTATTAGTCCCTATGGGTTTGGGCATAACTGTATGATTGAGAAGTTCTTTTTACAACTATGTGGTTTCTGGTTTGATCTCAATGCACATCACTTTGGATAAGGATCTTCTACTTCTGGCCAACTAAACCCTTGTGAGTGAAATGCGATACACAGAAACTTTGAGACAACCTAGTGAAGGGATTATTTCTTATGCTAAATGGTAGATTTACAATGCCACCTGCTTTAATGGTGTCACCCAATTCTTGGATGCTGCTAGCAAAGTACACATTGTAGAAAACATTTGAGCTTCCGTCACTGACTTATGTTGCTTGCTTGCTCAAATGTCTAGGTCTACCTTGTTGAAAATGTTATGCATGTTATAGTTAAAAAACAGTATGAATTTTTTGTCCTCCGGTTTCCTTTACCAAATCTAATCCTTTACCAAGAATTTACTTGTTTTTTTTCAAGTATGTATATATGCATGTGTAAGAAAGAGAGAGAGTTAAAGAGAGTAAGTTAGAGGAGAAGTAGGAGAGAGAATGTGTGGGAGAGAGAGAGAGAATTGGCTAATAATTAAAGTATTTATGAATTGATAGGCTGTTGCAGAGTACTCTGGCCACCAGAGATCAGTGCTTTTGATACACTAGACAAATTATTTTGTATTGATTACTAAACTGCTAATCAATATTATAGCTTTTGAGTCTTTTAAAATTCAATTCTAATTCTATCTTTTACTCTTACCATTCACATCAAACAATTTTGTTAATATATATCAGAAGTGTGAATAATATATATCATGATTGCAGATAATACATAACCACATCTGTGAATAATATATAAAACAGCTGTGAATTTACTTCTGATCTGATATTTCCAGTTTGATTTAATTAAATTACAGGTCTTAAACTACTTTTTTACAAAATACTAGATAATTTGAATTCCAGATTAGCAGTTTTGTAAAACAACTCTATTGTATTATTCCTGATTGGTACCTCATTAACAGCTGTTAAAATCTTTAATTTAAAAGAAAAACACTCACGCACACACTCTCCCTCTCTATGCAACTAATAACTTATGCAAAAAAAAAAGATACAAAAATAAAAAAAAAAGTCATAGTGATTTGCTTTCATATATCTTTCCTACCTTCCTGTCTGTAAAAATACTTTTTCCTTTCACTTTCCTTTTCCATAATCAAATAAACAGTATAATTATAAAAACCTTAGTTACTGATGAGATTCAATCAAAATGAAATGGCAGCTGTATATGACTAATAATAATTTTATAGTTGAAATGACTCCATTCCATCAAACTCAGGATTGCTTTGCATAAAAAATAAAAAATCTCTGGCTGGACTACTCTTTCCCTTGCAAAAGAAATAAGTGACCAATGAACCAATAATATATCATACATTCTAAAAGAGTAATTGTTATATATACTCTCATAGAAATACTGATCAATTTTTATTTGCATTATTTACATTTGAAGGATATTTGTCCTCATCTTGTATGAGGACGTTTTGGCTGTTACACCCTCCACCCTTCATCAGGTGTTTTGGGAGAAATTTCGAACCTGGGTTCTCATTCCTAAGGTATTTTTCGATGTTGTTGTTATTATTATTATTATTATTATTATTATTCAGGTCACTGACTGGAATTGAACTCAGAATTTTGGAGTTAGTAGCCCATGCTCTTAACCACTAGACCATATGCCCGTGGGCATAGTGGTTAAGAATGCAGGCTACTAACCCCAAGGTTCCAAGTTCGATTCCAGGCAGTGACCTGAATAATAATAATAATAATAATAATAATAATAATAATAATAATAATAATGATAATAATAATAATAATGATAATAACATAAAAAAATACCTTAAGAATGAGAACCCAGGTTCGAAATTTCCCCATGACACCTAATGAAGGCTGGAGGATATATCAGCCGAAATGTTGTGTTAGCAACAAACAAGATGAGGACAAATATCCGTCAAATGTAAATAATGTGCATAATTCCTCATCTCTTAAATATAGAACTGAACTTTCATTTACTTTAAAATGACAAAAAAATTTTCCTTCATGAAATAATTTTGGTCAGTTAAATGTTAATCAGACAGTTCTACTGCCTCTCAAATAATACCAATATGCTTAAAGGTAACTCAAAATATCTTTGTTCCATTATCACAGAAACTAAAATCTGAAGGCTGCACAGATCTTATGATCATAAACTTAATGAATTATGTAATTAAATGATTACAATGAATCACCAAGAAAAGAATCTCGCTTGCTATCCTCCAGAGCAATGCCTTTTCCTTTCTGTCTGCTGGTGCCATAAGAAATGTTGAACTATGACATGGTTGTGTCTGCAGTAAACTGGTACTTGGATGTGCTCATGCATAAACAACAGTTATTATTACATCAACAATAAATGTAGAACTGTGTCTGTGTAAAGTAATTTTAAACCAAAAATGGGAAATTCTGGAGAAATGTTTAACCTAAGAGCCACAAATGAAAGACCTTAGACATAAATCAAATATTTATATATTCTTTATAGAGTATACCAACATATTTGACTAAGTAAAACTGCCAAGTATAATAATGTGTATTTCATATTTCAAGCTCAGGAACATGAAATACAGACTTCAAAATAATAATAAGAATGTTCTGAAAGTAAAGAGCAGTGGTAAGAACAGAAGGGAAAAATCACTTCAGAAATTAGAACTAGGAAAGGAATAAGGCAAAACTGTGAATTGAGGTCCTTTAGAGAAGTTGAAATCATGACAGTAATATCAATATGAGGTATGAACATCAACAACCTTAGTTAAGGAGACAATATATCCTTATTAACTTTCATTGGAGATCACCTACAGAGTCATGTAACTACAGCAAATGGTAAAGAAATATCCTATGAAATGTAAAGTAAACAAAGTTATTGATAGTGGGCGAGAAACAACAGTTACCAAAGAGTAAACATCACTACTGCAGGAAAGTCAACTGAACAGGTATCAAAGGCAATATACTTGAGATATATGCAATCAGAAAATAGAAAAAATATGAACTAAGAATCAAAAAGCAGGATTGAGATAGCTGGAAAGTCATTTGAAATAATGTCAAACATAGTAACATCAAGAAACATTAATATCAAACATAGGAAGAGATTATTAAAAAAGTTATGTATAGTCTACTCTAGTAAATGGAGCTGAAACATAGACATCAACAAAAGTAGTATAAAAATATCTTACAAGCTTTTGAGATGTGGACATTTAGAAGACTTGAAAATATCATGGACTGAAGACAAATCCAATAATAAGAATAGCAAATTTAAGACATTTCATTAGAGACCATCAAAAAGAGAAAACTTAAATATTTTGGACACTTAATTAAGTGTGGGGTGGGCAGGTGGGTGGCAGATGACTGGGAAATGGAAGAAGAGAGAAAACCAAGAATTAAAGGAATGGATAACATAAAAAAATTGAACTGATTTAAAATACAATGAATGCATGAGGACATTGAAGAAAGAGTGAGGTGACAAGCCATGTTATTCAACCTGCTGTGAATAGACAATACCTAAATGATGATGGCAATTCAACTCTGAGGGAGAGAAAAAGAAAGGAAAAAGAAGGTAAACAGTGAGGGAGAAGGAAAGGAGAATGAAGAGGAAGAAAAGTTAAGAAGCTTTTAATCAGTAACTGTGATATCATTGTTTCAAATTGCATTGATATGTTAATTACAGATAAAAGTTGTAGGCTGACAAGCTGGCTAAGAAATGAGTAAGTGTAATGATGCTTGATTTTTAAGTGGATCTGCTTCATACAGTAATGGCTCTCATGTGTTTTAATTTTATATCCCATCAATTATGCTGTCTTGTATCTTTCAACAAATGACTAAATACTGCCCTGATGTACAACAGTTACTGAAGGTGATAAAAGAATAAAAAGACTGTCAAACTAGTTGGATATTTAATGATTGGTTGGTTTACAGAACAAAAATAAAATTCCCCCATAGGAAAAATAAAATAAACAGGATTTACATAATATAATTGTAATCCTTTGTTTCAATAGCTATATAAGATATTGTGAATTCAAATTACTATTCTTCTTCCAGTCAGACACCCATAAACTTTAGCCATCAAAAACAATGTATATATACAAGAATAAGAATGAGAACAATAACAACGGTACCAGCAACACAATGGCTACCAACATCATCATCCTCATCGCCATCATTAGTGGAATGACAATATGAAAAAGTAAAATTATAACAGCAATTTCGTTAAGGTGTTCCAACTCTAAATCTTAATATTCCAGATTTCAGGAATGACAAGAGAAACAAATTAAAGATATGGAGTAACAGTAAGGAAAAGTATATCCCTAATTTTGCTTTTCAATTTTCTGTATTTTTGAATAGATAACCCTTAAATTAAAATTCTGGTTAAATTTCTAGCCTCATCCACCACAAAAGTAACTACTAACAAAACCATAACATTTCAAGTTCTAGTTTCTATTACTGTGTCCTTGATTGAATAAAATAGAACTGACCCAAAAATCTGGGCTTAAAAACAAAAAGGATCAAGAAGAAGAAAAATTAACAGTTAACTTTGCTTTCAAAGACTTCCAAACTATAGAATCCTGGCACTCCATCGGTTATGAAGATGAGGGTTCCAGTTGGTTCAATCAACAGAACAGCCTGCTCATGAAATTGCTGTGCTAGTGGCTGAGAACTCAACAGACATGTGTGCTCTTAACGTAGTTCTCAGGGAGATTCAGTGTGACACAGAATGTGACAAGGGTGACCCTTTGGATTATAAATACAATTCATTTTTGCCAGATGAATTGACTGGAGCAACATGAAATAAAGTGTCTTGCTCAAGGACACAATGTGCCACTGGGAATCAAACTCCTGACCATACAGTCATGAGCCTAACCACTAAGCCACATGACTTAGACTAACATATAATGGGGTAAATTTGGATAATGGTAATATTGATGGAGATTATAGTGTTAACAGCAATTGCTGTGATGTTAATGATAGTGATAAGATTTATATTTAAATATAGTTAATGTTTTTGGCAGTTATTCCAAATGAAACCCATGAGAAAGTAAAATCTCTTTAAAATGCACTTTTAAAACAAAGTTTAGAATCTTTACATGCTGTCATTTTATCTTTACAGTTGTTATTAATTATGTGTGATAATATCAATATAGTGTGACTGACATTGATGTAAGATAGTGGGATTTATTGCTCCCAAGCCAAGAACAAGAAAATAATTGCAGACATTGTTTTGTAACACTTTGCAAAGCATTTAATTATGTTCAGCTAATGCTACATGTCAAATTAAGAAATCATTATTTTCTTGATCTTCGTGGACTAATTAGAAACTAGCAGTAGTATTCACTCAGCCTCACCCATGTTTATTAATGCCTAAAATAAATACTCTAACATGATTTCACTATATTTTTGGAAAAGTTGCTTTAAAACGATGCAGGCAATGTTCAGTTGATCAGAGAATATTGATTCTCACAGAAATGTTGCAATCAATCCTGCTCAAAGTTGAACTTATTAAAAAGACGCACACAAAAAAAAAACTAAATAGATAAACAAATTTGATATAATCACAGATAAAAAATTCATTTTTCAGTCATGTGTTTCAGGTTCAGTCCCACTGTGCCACACCCAGAGGCTAATGCCTTCTACTATTGTTTTAAGTCAACCAATAATTTGTGAACGAATTTGATTGGTGGAAACTATGTAGAAATCCATCATTAAAACCAATACTGTTAGTCCATGGTACTTTCTTGTATTTAGTCAACTAACCTCTATTTATCTCCATTGAAATTTGCTTCTAATACTGTTGCATTTTATCTTTGGCTTTATTTACTTCCTTGTTTTGAGTTTTGTGTTGGCTATGAGGTACAACTGTGTCATTATATTGGTACACAGTGTTTTATATCGCAACCATTTAACTTATGTTCTGTAATAATTAGAGTTATTCCCACCAAACAAAATCTCAATTTTATGATCTTAAATCACTACAACACCAAATTAGTCATATTTTAGTAAGTATTCTAGCTTTCATTCTTCATCTAAGTTTTTATTAATTTTAATTATTATCTATAAAAATGACTATTTAGTTACATTACCTTGATAATATTTCTTTTTTCTTATATTTAATTATTTTCAACCTTCAAATTCAATAGAAATGCAACTAAACATAAATCTAAACTATAACAACAAATTCTCTTTTTGTTTGAAACCTATATAAAAATAACACACTTACTATTGGAGAAAGAATTTCTAATCACTGTAGAAACTATGATATTAGACCCAGATTTACTTCAGTGAAGACCCATATGACAATTGTCTTTGCATTTAACAGCTAAGCAGGCAAAGATGATGATCTAGATGAATGATTCTAAACTTTAATTGTGGAGGAGAAAACTAGGTAAATAGCTGCTGAGAACTCTCTCAGCTCTCTAAGAATAGAATAATGTAAGATGTTTCCCTATATAAGACATTTTACTACAGAATATTAAAAGAAGAGCCAACTGATATTTCTTCACCAAAGATGACAGAACCATTTTCATGAGATACAATAAAAACAGGAATGTTGTTTAAGATATGAGTTTCATTAGACATAAAAATGTGTATACATTATAAAGCTGGTTCCTTCCATCAGGAAAATGATAGGATGATAGTGGTGTTCCTAGTGATTTTATACATAACTATTTTGATAGCATCTACAAATAATAATAATAATCTTTGACAAAGTTAGAAAATCTAAATGATAAAAAATATCCAAATGTTTGAAATGTGGATTTTTTGTTAATAAGATTATAATATTTCAGGCCATCAATTGAATCTTCAGACCTATACTACATCCTGACTTGTCTGATTCCTGACTCTCTCAAGACATTTTACTGAGTGTGTGCATAGTACTAAACTGATCTCTGCATCAGTGGCTGAGTGGATAAGGACAGTGTTACCATTAGTTTAGGAACAGAGGTTCCTAGTTCAAAGCTAGTCAGATACTATGTACACATCCAAGAGGAATAAGACAACCAGTGATGAGGGAAGATAAAAACTAATTGAAAAATAGTGTAGATAGAAATACTAAAAATTCCTTACATTTCCAAAGACAAGGTCAATAGCTTGAAGAATTATTTAGCTAAATTACGAAGTTTTATAGATCTATTTATGTTGGCTAGGTTATCAATTTTAGGAGTGTAGATATTGATTAGATTCTAAAGATGTGATGCAAAGGCATAAGGAATGAATGTCTAGGATTACCCAGTCCTAACATAGACCTTGTTTAGGCATTCTCTTCTGCTTATACTCGCTCTTCCCTAGTTATAATTCCAGCATTATATAAGCTCAATACTTGCTGTAACAATTTTATTGAATTTCTGAGAAGGTGAAATATACACTACTCTATCAATAGTACAACAGCAGAAGGTTGAGAGTTTGCCTGACTTATAGTAATATTGTTGTTTGGCAGTTGTCCTTCTGAAGGAAGTGAAATCATCTGCAGGAACAGACTACAATAATCAAGTCAAAATCAAAATCACACTTTGCATGAGACGTTTATTAGTTTTCTTAAATATTTGATGAATTATCTTTTGTGATCTAGGACTTACTCAGCTAAAGCTGATTTGCTAGTATGCCCAGCAACAATTCATAGAGATTCTGTCTTGTGATATGGTTTATACTATGAAAGATATTCACCTATAAAAATAGTTTCTCTAGAAATACAAGAGTTTCTAATCCATGCTATGATGTGAGGGAAAATAACGAAAAGATAAAAGGGAAAATATTCATTATATATCTATATATATTCTACTTGTGAAGTCATTTATAAGAAAATGTTTAACTAGACAGAAATCTAAGAACAATTAAATCTGATGAACAAGCTAATACAACCTGGCTAACTGAATATTTTAAGTCTGACCAAATATAAAAATTGGCAGAGGTCAAAATATGTTAGCAGTCACAGATCAATTTTCTACAGTCATCAAAATGACGTAAAGAAACATTGACAATATTATGGTTACAGAAGCCTTTTTGAATGTAAAAGAGTCAGGAAAATGCCTATATCATATTGACATGAAACTGATAGAGCCCAAAACACCAGTAATCATACTAAGCATGTTTACCGAGCATCTCACTCAATACCAGAGAGGGCATGAAATTTCTATGAAATTTTTAAGTCTGGATTTTAATTTCGTTTTTATTAATAACTTCATCTAGAAAAAAAAAAAGAAGCAAACTTAAATCTGTTGCCACAATACAAACTTGGAGTAAATTTCACATCTGGAAATATATTCAGCAGTAGATTCATACATATTACATATTGGGTAAATTTTGATGATGGTGATGATGATGATTATGAGGAGGAGGAGGGGGTTAGTGATAAGGATATATTATACTATAATGAGAAAAGAAGAAAGAATAATATGCAGGAAGAGTTTCTAAATCTAAATTCCAGGTATTAAGCCCTCCTTTCCACTGAAAGAAACCTGGCAATCTATCTGCTACCTGTTTTCCAGTTAACTTCTCATACTCAACTTACATTCAGTAAATTCTTTCAGTTATTACCTGAATAAAGGACTAGTCGACATATATGATGAAAATGAATGGTAAGTAGAAATTTATAACATAGAGGACAACTGAAAGTTTCTACATAACAGTTAGCTGTAAGCTATAAATCTAGTCTGTAGCTGGAACAAAAATTCACCCAGCAGGGAGAGGACAGTGGTGGAAGGGTATAGTAGCAAGGCAGAGCCAAGCTAAAAGAATATCTTGAAAATAAAAAAGTAAATGGCAAGTAAATAACAATATCAGATGACTAGAAAGGAAGTTAGACTTCAGCATACATAGCAAGGATAAAAACTGAAAGTAACAAGTTTGCCAATCTTCTATGATGAGAAAATTAGAGATGAAGTATTCCTGGTTGCAAAGCAGTGTGCTGTGTCAGTGGGAATCAAGAAGTTGGGGGTAAAGTGATAATGGAACATTTGTTGGGCACTTGACCTCATTGACACCAAGAAGAAAAGAAAAGCAGTATAGAAATGTTTTTGGGAGAAATTGCTGAATAATGAGAGAGAGAGAGGGGGGGAGGGAGTGAGA
>NC_068988.1:18215124-18218182 GCF_001194135.2 Octopus bimaculoides | reverse complement strand
AGAGAGAGAGAGAGAGAGAGAGAGAGAGAGAGAGAGAGACCAGCTAACGAAGTTAACGAAACTTCACAATGTTACAAAACGTGATTAAGGTTATGAAACCAGGAAAAAGCAGTGGGACCATCAGAGATGGTTGCTTACATGCTGAGAATATCTGGTGAAGCCTGCCATGTGCTAGTCAGCCCTGATCAAGAAAACATAATCAAAGGTATTCCAGTAGAGATCATAATATAATTTTATTATGTGAAAAGAATCAAGAGCCATATTATCAAATGTATTATTTTTTTTTAAGAGACATAGCAGCTAATTTTAGTAGGTCGAGTGAAAACATAGCAAATCCCTTGTTAACCAGGGAAATGTCATAAACAATTAGTGTAGTGGAATCATCGTCTACCACAAGGCCTACAAGGCCAAGGCTCTAGCAAGAAACGTCAAACACTAATGGATGAAATGCTGAAAGTAAGAGAAAGAGTTGTAACCTAACTAATTAGAAAGACAAATAGCTTAGATGAGATACAGTTTGTGCTTGTGTTAGGGCAGTATGCTTCAATCAAATGTGATGACTACAGCAAAAGTTCTTAGCTTAGAATAAACCGCTACACCTAACATTCATCAAACTATAGAAGCCCTATCACAAGATCCAATGTTCTGTAAGCTGGTGGTTACAAAGAAAAGTAGATGTAAGAGCTATAGAAACCATGATATAGCTATGCCATCAGCAAATCATTAGTAATGGTTGTCTTTATGCTCGTGTTTTTTTTAACAACAAAGTAAAAGTGTTTATTATTAAACCAAGTGATTATATAAGAATATAAAACAACATAATAATCCCCTCTTGGCATTCAAAGTCCCCTAGCATCATGCTTAAAGATATCTGTAGAATTTGTTTTATTATGGAAACAGCTCTGTCTCTGTTTTCCCCATCCCTGTATACACACACATACATGTGCGTGCGTGCGTGTGTGTGTGTGTGTGTGTGTGTGTGTGTGTGTGTGTGTGTGTGTGTGTGTGTGTGATGTAATTGCTCCAGCTTCCACTGTTGTCCAAGGATGAGAAAGAAGAAACTTAGAGTAATGGCTTACGATAAATAGAATAAAATTCTACATGTATTGAGTGCATTTTTAATGCACCATTTCCTTGCCATTTTTTGTCTCTCTCTCACACACTCTGAGGCATGTATATATGTGTGTGTGTGTCTACATCTATATATATATATATATATATATATATATATATATATATATATAGATTATAGTCAGATCAAAGCTCTGATAATCAGAGATCTGCTACTGGTAACCAAACGATGGAAACTATTGTAACCTTCAGTAAATTTCGGTTGTCAGTGATTAGATTTCAGTGGGATTAAAGATAGCACCTGTCAAGAGAGCAGATGACCTCAAGAGAAAGCACAATCACAATACACAAACACACACACACAATATTTACTTTATGAATTTAAAAACGCTATGAAGTACAACTTGTAGATTATAATTACTCAATTGAACTCTGCTGTTGCTACTTGCATCTCAACTAAGAATTTCATATTTTACTCATTTCATCTATGAATATTTTTTTCTAGGTTAGAAATACTCAAATACTCAAATTTATCTTAAATATTTAGTTTTAACAATATTCAAAATTTCAATTAACTGATCTCTTCAGAATTAACTCCCTTGATTCCTGATTTTAGATTTCTAGTGTTCTTATGTGGAAATTCTTCTAATTGTATGTATAATTTCACTTAATGTTATATTCTAATTAATTAATATTTCATACACAATTTCCTCCACTCAGGTATTTTCTTTGCCATATTGCTAATATCTATTTCATACTACCCGGTTGTATCTGGTAAATATGCTTACCATGCAACCATTTACTGAGCAAGCCTCTCATTACAGAAGGTGCTTCATAACATATATAGAATTAATAAATTATCAGGGGAAATCACTCTTAAAACATTTCTTTGTTTTTACAAGGGAGATGACTTCAATCTTCTGCTGAAATTTAAATTTTAATTATGCATTTATCTTGCTGATAATTAAAATATATTTGTTGACACACCTGTGTTCAAAATTCAAGCCTGAATGCTGTTTTACAGATCAGTAGAAATAGCTGTTTCCCCCTTCTAGTCAAGAACATTACAGGTATAGCTGATATTGTAAAATTTTTATGGATGCAAAAATTGTGTCTACTGCTATATCTGTGTTATAGTTTAGAATATTCAAGAACACACCTTTATATAATGATTTTGTTTTCTCCTCTGTTTTTGATGTATCATATGTACACTGATAGTAAAGTGTTGTTCTTTTAGCTTTTATATGGGAGTGAATAGAAATGCTATATATGCTGTGTTTTGAAGGTGTTTCTAGTCAGGTTGATATATAACTACTCTGTACCATCTGGTACAACCCAGGTTAAGGGAGACGATTATTATATTTCTACAGTTTCATATTGGTTGAATAGTGTGTGTAGTATTGTAAGAATTTTTGTAGTGGTTGAAGATTTGTTGGTGTATGCTACCCTAACAGCATTAACTAGCTTTCATTGAACTTCCATTAAATATTTTGTATGTACATCAAATGGGAGAGTTTATACTCAACAGTGTTAAAATATTTTCAGAATTTCTGAAACAACTGAAATAGTCACTGATGAAATGAGTAAAAGTGAATTACAAGTCTGAGCTGTGACACAGAAAGTATTAGCTGAGCACATTAACTGATATGTGTGTGTGTGTGTGTGTGTGTGTGTGTGTGTGAGTGTGTGTGTGTGTGTGTGTGTGTGTGTGTTCATGTGTGTATGTGAACATAAGTGTACACATGTACTTGCATGTATATGTCTGGATATTTGTGCATATTTGCATATATTACACACAAGTATATTCATTGCTGATGTTATATATTTACACATGCACACACACACACACACAAACAAACACACTCATATATGAACACAGGAAAAAAAATCTACCTAGTTACATGTGTGTATATGTATGTACATACACTTATATATGCATGTGTATATATATATATATACACATGCATATATATATATACACACATAC
>NC_068988.1:18213260-18215114 GCF_001194135.2 Octopus bimaculoides | reverse complement strand
ATATATATGCACACAAGTATGTTGATCCAAACAGGAAAAGAAAGAACTCAAAATATGGGAATATGTATAATTTTATTAATGTTTAGAAGAAGTAACAGAATCACTCAAGGTCCAAGAATTTTGTGCACTGGCACTTATATATATATCATACATATATTATATAATATATATATATTCATGTATGTGTGTGTGTATATGTATACAGATACTCATATATAACACATATAAATATATAATCATTTGATTATGTAATTTATATTCTATGGCAAATAATCTTCCTTTGTTAATGGAATACATTTAGTATTTGAAGTAAAACAAAATATGAGATAATGCTTATAAAATATTGAGCTACACTATCTTACGTATAATGCAGTAACAAAGAAAGTTTATAAGTTACTGCAAATTACTTTATCAAAATGCATTGCTAAATCTTCAGAGATATGTAATATTTATAAATAGCATTACTGCATTATTGGAAGAAGTTATCATCATTATGGCTGATATCTCCATCTTGGTAATTTCAGGTCAATAATCCTATAAAACTATGCATACGTTTATACATCTCCGAGGATTTGAGAATGCATTTTGATTATGTATTTTACTTTATGCAATAACTAGCTTTTGTTAATGAAACATATACAAGATGGTGCAACTGAATATTCTGTAAACCATTTCTTATGTTTTGTTTTCAACATGACATACTCAGCCACAGTTTCATACTAAATGATATGAGAACAATAACAAGAATTGGAATACACATGAAGTTCTGAATACTGGTTATTTGATGAGGAATTTTAATTCTAAATGCCATATGTGTGTGTGTGTGTGTGTGTGTGTGTGTGTGTGTGTGTGTGTGTGTGTGTGTGTGTGTGTGTGTGTGTGTGTGTGTGTGTGTGTCTGTGTATGTGTGTGTACATATGTACAAGCCAAGTGAGACCATAACCTGTGGCTTATGCTAGTGGGTGTAACCAGGCGACTCATGAGTACCCCTCATTCATAGGACAATTAACTTTGCTTGTAAAGACCTGTTGAGGCAAGTGAAATCAAGATCAAAATCGTTGACATGGCCGATGACAGTACTGCCTAATTGGCTCTTGTGCCAGTGGAACATTAAAAGCACCATCCAAGTGTGATCACTGCCAGGGCTGCTGATTGGCTCCCATGCCGGTGGCACGTAAAAAGCACCATTTGAGCATGATCGCTGTCAGCATTGCCTTACTGGCACTTGTGCTGGTGGCACACGAAAAACAACATTCGAGCATGGTCATTGCCAGTGCTGCTGGACTGGCTCCCGTGCAGGTAACACGTAAAAAAACACCTTTTAAGCGTGGTCATTGCCAGAACAGCCTGACTGGCCCTTATGTCGGTGGCATATAAAAGCACCCACTACACTCTTGGAGTGGTTGGCATAAGGAAAGGCATCTGTAGAAACTTTGCTAGATCAGATTGGAGCCTGATGCAGCCTTATGGCTCACCTGTCCTCAGTCAAACTATCCAACCCATGCCAGCATGGAAAGTAGACATTAAACGCCGATGATGATGATGATATATATTCATATATATACACACACACACATATACATACATTATATATATATATATGCATGTGTTATACATACATACATACATATATATATATATATATATATATATATATATACATACATATACATACATACATACATACATACATACACACATACATAAATATATATTTGTTTGTGTGTGTGTATCAGATCTGATGAATATAATATGAAATTCAATAAATTTTTCAACACTGTACTTCTGTCTTGACTTTTGTATAGACACATATACACACACACACATATATATATATATATATATATATATATA
>NC_068988.1:18208282-18212846 GCF_001194135.2 Octopus bimaculoides | reverse complement strand
ATATATATATATATATATATATACATACATGCATACATAAATACATGCATATATATATGTGTGTGTGTGTGTGTATTAGTACATGTATACTTATGAATAAGCATGTGTATGTAGACCATCATTTACATTAAGTATGTATGTGTGTAGGTATGTGTGTGTGTATATATATATTCTCTCTTTCCTTTCCTGAGCGTCCAATAATACTATCCATATCACGTCCTCACTTTGTTGTTTTTTTGTTTTTTTGTTATTGTGTTTTTGAACTATATATATATATATATATATCCATGCGTGTGTGTGAGTTCAAATGATGCTTGTTGCTTACCTTAGGTTTCATATATATTTTTTCCATATAATTTTATGTTGATAATATTTTGATGAGTAAAGTCTCCTGTCACTGGCATTTTGTATGATTGTTTCAATATAGTGTGATTAGTAACTAATTGTTAATTATGTTGTGATTTTTTGCTTAAGTGTATATATATATATATATGTATATGTAATAATCAAATTTATTATTGTTATTTGGTAATTTATTAAAATGCATTTAATATATTTACCCTATGCAAACTGAGTTTGGTGATTGGTGATTTACAATGTGCAGATTTTTGTAATAGTAAGAACATGTTATTCAGAAATATGTAATATATTGAAAGCAAGCATATAACTAACACACAATAAAAAAAGCATTTACAAATGGGTTGGATAAAACAAGCAGCAATGTAAAAAATATTTCGTGGATATTATTAAAATGGGGCTTAATTGCATTACAATCTTGTATGTGTGTGGTCTATTTGAAAGAAGGATGACCTAAGTGTCTTAGGGGCCAAAAATTGCTAAAGTGGTGCTAATCTTAATTCATGCAAATATCAAGCTGTCAAGTCAGAAAAGAAATTGTCAAACTAGAGTGAGAGATGCTTTAAGATGTGTGAAGAACAAGAAAGGAATTAATGTACTTATTACTTGGAAAAGAAAATGTGCATTGTAATGAACTAATATATATATATCTATATCTATATATATACATATATATACATACATATACATATATATATATATATATATATATATATATATATATATATATATATATATATATATATATATATATATATATATATGCATATATATATATATATTCATATTTATATATATGTATACATATATATATGTATATAGAAAAAATATATATATAAAAAGCAGAAAATGTCAGACATGCTATTAGAAAAAATAACTAAAATAAAATGGAATTTGTAAAATGATGTGATGGAAAATAGGTATCTTAATAAGATATTGTCATTTAAATTTGACAAAATACAATAAACAATTGATAAATTACATCTGCAATAAAGATTTAAAGAACACAGATATTTCTTGAAAAAATATTATTAACTGCTAAAAATACAATGTAGGTAAACATGAATATAATAAATTATTTGGTTTCTTCAGATTTGAAATATTAAAAAGCACAAAAGAAAACAGATGAAGAATTTGTTAATAAAATGACATTTTCAATTATAACAAAAACACCACTGACACAACAATAATAACAATACATATGAAGAGGTTCAGAATTTTAAGTATACAATTATTCAGAATATGTCTTTGGGCCTTTTAAATACATTTCCATCTAATGGGCTAAAGAAATTCTAAGGTTTTGATAAATGGTAAGGGTAGCTGATTTTTTAATGGTTCATTACACTGTCTAAATACTCAGTTACAATGTAAAATTAGTATACTTATCTATAATTATTAGGGCATTAAGTGTAACTAACCTGAGATCAACAATCAATATTATCGGTAGGGTTAGACATAAGGCCTTCATTTTGAAATTTTAATAATTTTGTAATAAAAAATCCAATATAAAGCTGGAGATTACTTGAGACATTCATCATCACAATTTGTTCTTGTATATTTTACATTCTTCAATCTCTGTTTATAAACTTAAGGCTGGCAATTTCCCACCAAACAGCCAGTACTAGCAACTAAATTTTCCTCATATAAATTCTTACAGTCATAAACTTCTTGAGTACTCATTTCAGACTCTAGATACAAATAAACCTGCTATTCAGGACAGCCATAACTGCTAAAAATTAGCATAATTATAATAGCAAAATAATCCCATAATGCACTTTTTTAGCTACTAATGACTATAACCTCCAAATTTACTGGAGCCATATACAATAAACATTGCATTTTTAGTGTCACAGCATCTGACAAAATCAATAATAACAGCCTTTCAGATTATATTAAATGATTCCATGTTAAAAAAGTTTGTTCTTTGAGGCTCAATGGTTATGTCTTCTCAACCAAATTATTTAATAACAGCAACAACTACTATTTAATCAGGTGGCATAAATGCCTTCCTTCCATGGATTTCATTTGATACCAGTCAGTAACTGTTATCTCTGAAAAAATTCAATTAAGTTTCTTTGTATAGTACATTTCACACAATTTCCTCTGTTATGGATAACAATTAAACCAGTTATTTATCAAGATTCATTTCTAATAAACAGGTGGGGAAATACATTTGTATGGAACATCTATTTACCATGCAACTATAATAAATGTTATTAATATGCATGACATAGAAGTCAATGTTAGCCTTTAAATCAACATATTTGACCTCATTTCAATTTATAATGTTTTATTAACATGCATGCATTAAATGATTCCAGACATATTAATTAAATTAGGTTTTGACAGGTAGCTTTTGGAGTATGTCACAGAAACTTAGTCTCTGTCATATTACACCAGGAGCTAAGTTTCAGCCCTGAGTTTCATTTGCAAAAGATGGAAAACTGATATCCACATAAACAAGAAAACGGGTATTGATGATTATATTTCATATAACCTTCGTTCCTACCTCTATTTGAACTTACTTCGAAATATATGTGTTCTACATTCAAAATTAGGTCAGTTGCTGAGTTATTGAAAAATTCATATATATATAACTCATGCCAGACAGAGAAAAGCAGACATAAAAATAACAATGATGAAGATGATACTGAACTATATATGCATGTGCACTCAAACATATGTATATCTTTTTCCTCATCGTCGTCGTCGTCGTCGTTTGCAGCATCATTAGCAGTAGCAGCACCATCATTAGCAGCATCGTTGTAATGTCTACTTAGCCATGCTGGCATGGATGAAATGCATCTTATTAAGCCTGTTATTTTTCCACAACAGGATGCTCTCTTTGTAGCCAACCGCTAACTTTTTCCAAATAACAAGCTATTTTTATAAGCCCTTCAAACAATGAACAGCTCAATGGCTGCACATACTTTCATGGCAAATTTTAAGACAATGACACTGCAATGCAGATGGTGACATTGCTTTTACACAATGCGCAAACACCATCAAGACAATGAGAAGACAGGTAGTTTCAACATAAGATATTCTTTCTTTACTTGAATCAATAGACAAATTCGAGACATGGACATGAATGAACAATACAGCACAGCTTATTATATCAAGTGAATTCATTGAACCCATTCATTACATGCTGGAGATAATCTTCGGATGAGCGAAGATGCACCATGTTGTCTGCAAGTATCAACCAACCTATCTTAATTGAACCAATATGCTGTGCGTGAGAAGACCCGGCAAGCCAAGTGAGACCTAAATCCAAGGCCTCTGCCAGAGGTGTAGCCAGCCCACTTATGTGTACCTTTCCTTCACAAGTGGTGATGGGGGACAAACAAACACAAAGATGTACACACACACACACACACACACACACATAGATATATGACATGCTTCTTTCAGTTTCTATCTACCAAATCTACTCACAAGGCTTCGGTCAGCCCGAGGCTATAGTAGAAGAGATACTTGCTCAAGGCACTATGCAGTGGCACTGAACTCAGAACCATGTGGATGGAAAACAAGCTTCTTACCATACAATCATGCCTGCATCTATATATGAATATTGATAAAATTTAATCAAGCCCATCGTTTTTCACAACATGGATACACTAGTATTTCAATATTTACATATTTCTGAAGCAATTGTTTTGACAGATGTGCAATATCTTACAATGATATATGGATGGTATCTACTACCAACCTGGCAGACTGCGGGGAAGCAAAGATTTATTTACTGTAAATATTGTAGTCTTGGCAAAAATTGGCAACAGTAGTCTTAGCAGTTTTAGTAAAGTGAATTCTCTGCATTATTGATGAGGTAGGAAAATAGTAGCAATCAATTGATTTATTGAATAATCACTGCAGAAGCTTCTTAATAATAATAATAATAATAACAATAATAATAATAATAATAATGATAATAGTAATAATAATAATAATAATAACTACAAACCTTTCTTATTCACATCATATAACCCTAAGTGCATATTCTCCACTGAGAATTATAAACAAAAATCTAATCTATTTTATCGAACAATAAATTAATCTGAAAATTGCTGCACAATAATAGTTCTCATGGATATTGTTTTGTGCCTTTTATTCCAAACTACACTTTTAAAATAATTGTATGATATGACCTCCCAGATAAACAATTGTGGTGATTTAGTTATTCAAACTATCGTATACATTTTTAACT
>NC_068988.1:18205440-18207597 GCF_001194135.2 Octopus bimaculoides | reverse complement strand
CATAAAAGACACCATTTCGAGCGTGGCCGTTTTTGTGCGGGTGACACGTAAAGCACCCACTACACTCTCTGAGTGGTTGGCGTTAGGAAGGGCATCCAGCTGTAGAAACTCTGCCAAATCAGACTGGAGCCTGGTGTTGCCATCCGGTTTCACCAGTCCTCAGTCAAATCGTCCAACCCATGCTAGCATGGAAAGCGGACGTTAAACGATGATGATGATGTATGGTGCTTCAGCCTGGCTGCAGCCTTTGGGCTGAAACATATAAGAGAAATAAAAGGAAGAAATATACACATATATATATATACACACACACACACACATATATATATATATATATATATATACATAGGCACAGATGTGGCTGTGTGGTAAGAAGTTTGCTTCTCAACCACATGGTTCTGGTTTCAGTCCCACTGGATGGCACCTTGTCTTCTACAATAGCGTCGGGCTGACTTGTGAGTGAATTTTGTAGATGAAAACTGAAAGAAACCCATCGTATATGTATATACGTATGTATACACACACACACACACACACACACACACACACACACACACACATATATAAAACACATGTATGTGTGTATGCGAATGTGCATGATTGCTGATGTTTTATTTCTCATCATTCGACCAGTCATTCTGCACTTTCAGAAACTTGCAGAATAAAATATTCCTTATCTAAAAACAGGTGAATGTTGGTGGAAGGGAAAGCAACCAGCCATAAAATCCTGTCTCAAAGCAACTGCTGTTCAAGATGTGCTAGCATGGAAAAATGGCTGTTAAATGACAGATTGAACAAACCACAAAGCATCGCCCTTCGCACACACAATTTTCTGCTAAAAACAACATTATGTCAAGTGTGATTCTCGTGCCTTACATACTTCTTGCTAAAAAGCTCTTATTTTGACGAAAAATTAATAAGTTGGCCCTTGATCTTCAAATCTCAACACATAATTTATTGATCTTGATTTTTCTTGACTTATTGAACATTTCAGCATAAAATGACCAATATCAGCTCCCAACCTTTAAAGTTCACAAAATTCATAACTATTGTTAATCGTTCCATTAAGCTTAAAGTTTTCACTTTTAATTTATTTATTTTTTTTGTCGAGACATGAAACAAGTGGCTATACAAACTGTCAGTTCTATTCACTTAACATTTATGCTGTACTGATATTTTCCATGTATGGCACAGTTCTGAAAATTTACACAGGTTGTCTCACTTGTCTATAATTAAATTTGGCTATTTACTGATCAAACTACGCAGACACAGAATATTAACAGTATTTATTTTATCCAATGTGAGACAGAATATAAAGTCAATCCTGCTATATATATTATTGCAACAAACATTTTACATTGCTTTTATTAATACTCATTTTCCAACTAGAGTGATCATACAGTTTGTGTGTAGTACTTTGTCTAGGTTTCCTGTGCATCTGGTTACTATATAAAAATATTTGCCAAAGTAATTTTATCATTGCAGTTCAAATAATAGAAGCTAATCTAGTGACAAAATAATGATATGATACCATTATCAATATATCTATTTTCTTGTCTTTTGCTGACATGCCATAGTAATCTTTCTTCATTATTTTCTATTCTTTATCTAATATTCTCAAGACTCTATAAAAGATATATCTTATATTCTTTTGTATGAAGTAATCTTAGCAGACCAGTGAAGTTCAAAATAGAAGCTGATCAAATTAATCAAGTGTTTGGTAATAAAATTACCAAGTTTGTATAATGAAACTCCCATAGTATGTTCTGGTGATGACCCAAATGAGTCAAGAAAGTAATATAAACTTGTGATTATCTTCATTTTTCCTATGTTTGCTCTGTTGTCCATAACTAGTTAAACTAATTTAGTATAAAAGGTATACAACTATACAGGAAGCAAGCTAAATTATGATAATCTATGTAGAGTCCTAACAGTAACAGTTGTACTATTTGTACACACAATTTCTACTATCGGCGTAGGAGTCGCTGTGTGGTAAGTAGCTTGCTTACAAACCACATGGTTCCGGGTTCAGTCCCACTGCGTGGCACCTTGGGCAAGTGTCTTCTACTATAGCCTCGGGCTGACCAAAGCTTTGAGTGGATTTGGTAGATGGAAACTGAAAAAAAGCTCATCGTATATATGTGTATATACATATAT
>NC_068988.1:18204638-18205204 GCF_001194135.2 Octopus bimaculoides | reverse complement strand
GTATATGTTTGTGTGTCTGTGTTTGTCCCCCAACATCGTTTGACAACCGATGCTGGTGTGTTTACGTCCCCGTAACTTAGTGGTTCGGCAAAAGAGACCGATAGAATAAGTACTAGGCTTACAAAGAATAAGTCCTGGGGTTGATTTGCTCGACTAAAGGTGGTGCTCCAGCATGACCACAGTCAAATGACTGAAATAAGTAAAAGAGTAAAAGACTATATATATGTAAAAGATGGCAGCACACAGTTCTGTGTGCAATGAGAGCTAGTGGTCTTCATGAGGTAACGTGAGTAACATCACTGTGTTTACTGCACAAGTGAAATTTATTTTTTTGTGATCATGTGTGTGCTGTAGTCTGTGATTTTGTCATGGATAGGAACATAGAGCCAATGTGAAATTTGCATTAAACTTGGGAAATCTGCTACAGAGACATCGAGTATGCTTTGGCAAGCTTATGGCTATGAGGCGATGAGTTGTACAGAATATTTTAAGAGGCATGGATGCCTCAAAAGTAGAAGAACACACACATATATATATATATATATATATATATATATATATATATA
>NC_068988.1:18201920-18204149 GCF_001194135.2 Octopus bimaculoides | reverse complement strand
TATATATATAACCTATGTAGTAGACAGAAACATGGCAGATTTAACTACTTCAGAGTATATAGGAAAATAAAAAATTAAAAAGGTTTAATCTATTTTTGATCTTTATTGGAGTCTCCTCATAGATGCAGCATGGCTGTGCGGTAAGAAGCTTGCTTCCCAATCACATGCTTCCAGGTTCAGTCCTACTGCATGGCATCTTGAGCAAATGTCTTCTACTATAGCTTCAGGCTGACTGAAGCCAAGTGAGTGCATTTGGTAGAGGGAAACTGCAAGACGCCTGTTGCATATGTGTGTGTGTGTGTCTGTGTTTGGCCTCCACCACTACTTGAGAACTGGTGTTGGTGTGTTGTGTCCTTGTAACTTAGTGTGGCAAAACAGACTGATAGAGTAAGTACTAGGCTTAAAAACTGAGTTCAGGGGTCGATTCATTTAACTAAACCCTTCAATGTGGTGCCCTAGCATGGCTGCAGTCAAAGGAATGAAACAAGTAAAAAGTAAATGATAAATAAGAAAATAGGTACCTATATCACTTGACCAATCCTAGAGAAACAAACAACCAATCTGTTTATATAAACAACAAATCCTATAGTTCAGAGAACTGGGGCAACTACTTTGCATACCATGAATGTCTTATATTTTAGTTATGGTCAGTGGCCTGTCAATGGGGGACCCACTCCACACAGTATCAAGGTATGGTATAATATATTAAAACTCATGTATAGCAGGAGTGGCTGTGTGGTAAGTAGCTTGCTTGTCAACCACATGATTCTGGGTTCATCCCCACTGCATGGCACCTTGGGCGAGTGTCTTCTACTATAGCCTCGGGCTGACTAAAGCCTTGTGAGTGGATTTGGTAGACGGAAAACTGAAAGAAGCCTGTCGTATATATGTATATGTATATATATATATGTATATATATATATGTGTTTGTGTGTGTGTGTGCATGCATATATGTTCGTATGTCTGTGTCCCCCCCCCCCCAACATGCTGGTGTGTTTACGTCCCCGTAACTTAGCAGTTCGGCAAAAGAGACCGATAGAATAAGTACTAGGCTTCCAAAGAATAAGTCCTGGGGTCAATTTACTCGACTAAAGGCGATTCTCCAGCATGGCCGCAGTCAAATGACTGAAACAAGTAAAAGAGTAAAAGAGTATAGCCATATGAAGGGGTGCTGAAAAGGTCATGAAAGGCCTGGTTGGAGGCTCAGCATTTTGAGTTCTTTTACAGGGCTTAGGAAAACCGAAGGACCGCTGCAATAAGAGTGTGAATCCAAGAGGGTAATATGTTGAATAATATAATTAACCGATAATATAATTAACCTCCTGTATTTTCTTTTACTGAAAGCCAAGAACTTTTCAGCATCCTCTTGTACAAACATGGCAAATTTAATTATTTCTCCATAGATTAAGTTTTAAATAAAACTAAAAATGAACCCTTTTGTTACCATACTTCTGTTGATATGCTCTGTGTTTCTTTCAATTAATTTTGAATATAACAAAGAATTTAGTAAAATAACTTAGTTATCATTAAGCTAGTCTTAGGAACATGAATTCTAAGGTTTGGTGGAAGACTTTAATTCAGAACTTTCGAAAACAAGACATTTGTACTACAGAGCCAAAGGTGGTTTCAGCCAGGTTGACGTCAAAAGAAAGGATTAAAGTAGGTTTAAATGATGGATTATGAATTTGCACAGAGTGTCTAATAGCCATAATATCAATTTGATATCATGTTCAGTGATATTCAAATTAGTTTCATTTGTCCAAAGGTAATATCATTAATTTCGTATTAGGTCTCATATACTCTCTTACCTATGCACTACAAAACTGGAGCATGAACCCAATGAATATTAATTCAATTAAAAAAAAAAATGCTATGATATAGTGTTAGATAGCAAATATTTATGGTCAATACTGAAATATGCATGAAAAATATGCACACTAAATTGCAGATATTTGATGCAACCTATTTTTAAACGAAGAAATCAATGGAGAGCTATTTAACTATATTAGCAGTTAATAATTGCTACCGCTGAAAGTATTTGTTAGGTATTACAAAATACCATTTTCTATTTTCTGCACTTCTTAAAAGAACAACCATTCCACCCAGCCCTCAGTCCACCAGCAATAATGACAAGTATTTTTTTTTTATATTTGTTAAACATATTTTCTTTAGATTAGTTTAATCTCATGCAGGCATGTATGAGTGTGCGCACACATGTGCGTATATATA
>NC_068988.1:18192809-18201095 GCF_001194135.2 Octopus bimaculoides | reverse complement strand
TATATATATATATATATATATAGGTAGGTAGATAGATCTAGATAAACATACATACAAAATAGATAGATTAGATAGGTAGATACATAGACTGATAGATGGATACATAGGGAAAGAAAGAAAATGCTAGAATTTAACAAGCATATATGTTTGATGACTGATATTGTTCGGCTGGCTGGTTGCTTAGCTTAGCTTGGCTGTTCGTATATGACAGAATCAGTGATGGCTGCCATGTTAATTTTAGGTGGTGGTGGAGAGACTGGCATGAATAGATCGCATGTAGTAGCCAGGTATTGATCGAATTTACTATGTAGCACTGTTACTGAGTCTACAGTTATTAGTACATCTTACTTGCTTTTCTAATTTACTTTTTCTTGATATTTATTTATTTTTGTAAATGAATGATATGGACAAGACAAGCTGAAAAGAGTAGGAAAGATTATCTGAATACAGTGTCATCAAGTTTTTGAATTGAGAAAATAAGAAAAGAGAAAGAAAGAATATGCAATAAATAAATGTCTCAAATACTGTTAGAATTTATATGAAGATGCTTTTCTTAAAGTACTTGTAATCTCTGTCTCTTTGTCTCTCTGTCTCTGTCTGCCTGTCTTTCTCTTTGTCTGTCTGTATGTCTGACTCTCTTTTCAAGTGCCATGCTTATTTTACATGTGTCAGCCTTCATGGACCTCCATGTCAAAGTCTGAAGATACATGATTTGTGTTGGAACTTTAGCTTACCCTTGAGAAATAGAGCCTATTTAACTCTAGGCAGGAGGACTTGTTCATGTGACATGAGGGTATGTTACACACATTAGTGGACCCATGAGACATGTGTCTTGGGGTTAGCCCTCTTCTGAGTTTTGTGTGCATTAACTCAAAGAACATCTGCCATTTGACCCATAACTGGAGCCTTTAATAAGAACCATCCTAGGTCAGAGCAGACCTGCAAGTAGTGATGATTTAGGGATAATACCATACTACCCAAAACTTTTGAACTTCTTTACCATGGAAGTCCACAGTCACTGATGCCTGCGAAACAGGTAAGGTACATGAAGAGAGAAAAAGAGAGAAGGGACAGGGGCAGAGAGAGAGAGAGAGAGAGAGAGAGAGAGAGAGAGAGAGAGAGGGGGGTGGAAGGTAAAGAGAGAAAGTGGAGAGAGGTCTGGTAATGCTAATTTTTTTATAGTTTGCATATGTGTGTGTGAGCATGTGCATGCAAGTTTTTTTTTTTTTTACTATATACCTTTGTATGTAGCTGATGCTGTATTCTTTGATCTTTATCTTTTAGTCTGGAAGAAAGGCAGCACTCATGACCCTTTAGCTATCATACAACAGAGGAAGATTTATCCTGAATACTTGCAACAGAGTAAGCTCTGGTGTCAGGCATGATGAAGGAAGCAACAGATGCACACACACGCACACACACACATATGTATGGCACAGTATGGCTGAGTGATTAAGAATTTCACTTCTAACCACATGGTTTCAGATTTAGTTTCATTGTGTAACACCTTGTGCAACTGTCTACTCTAGCCCAGGCCAACCCAAAGCCTTGTGAATGGATGGAAACCCAAAGAAGCCATTTGTATGTGTGTTTATACACACACACACACACACACACACACACACACACACACATATATATATAAAGTAACACACGAGTTGATATGTATAAAGAAAATAGGACAAGGTAGAAAATGCTAAAATAATTTTATCATGAAGAACATTTTAGCACCAGTTTCAGTCTTTGCGACTTTTTCAACTTTGAGTGAAGCATGAAAAACAATTAAATTGTGGAAAAATTAAATGAAATGTTTTTTTAAAACATTTCTATAGCTTTCAAATATTAGGGACATTTTCCTTTTTTCTTTCTGCCTCTCTCTCTCTCTCTCTCTCTCTCTCTCTCTCTTTAATTTTGTGAACGCTTGGCAGGTAGATAGCAGCAGGTCTGAAGGAATATTTAATATGAGGGATGTGAGTTCTTGGTTTTGATTGTTTAAGAGGCAGTGGCCAAGGAAGGAGATGATGAAGAAGATGAAGAAGAAGAAAAACAAGAAGAGGGAGTAAAAAGAGAAAAGAAGAAGAAAAGAAGAGAAAGAATAAGAAAAATATAGGAGTGGTATGACAGTAGTAGGATGTTGATGGAATTCTCTAAAAAGGTCAAGTGACCTGTTGTTGTTATAATAGTAGTGATTGGAATTGTGCTGTTCTGAATATATCTTCTTTAATATTTGCATGGGTGTTATTCTAAAGCCCTTGTAGTAGTGTCATTTATGGTGGAGACATTCAAAAAGGGTTTATATTTTGCGATAAAAAAATTACTGCTGATTATAGGTTGCATCGTCCCTAAATTTATAGAGGAGGAAAAATTCTGAAGTTGGGCTGTTCATTAGTGGTGCAAATGTCGATGTGTTCACTGAGTGCTATTTTACTGTATTCTTGAATTTTAATCTGGGATCTATGTAATGTCATCCTTTGGTGTAGACTGTTTTTGGTTTGGCCTATGTATTGATCTCAACACCCTCAGCAAGTTAATACATATATTAGGTTTTCTGAAGCACATATGAAGTTGTTTTACACTGTAAAATGTTGACCCTGTTCCAAAGAGAACTCCACTCCCTGAAACAGACAGGACAATTCCAATCACTACTACCATAACCACATCAGGTCACGTTTAGGTCACTTTACCATTTATGAGCATTTCACCAACAACCTCTTACTGTCATACCACTCCCATATTTCTCTTATTCTTTCTCTTCTTCTTCTTCTTCTTCTTCTTCTTCTTCTTCTTCTTCTTCACTATCTCCTTCCTTGGCTACTGCTGCTTAAACAATCAAAACTAAGAACTCACATCCCTTATATTAAATATTCCTTCAAACCTGCTGCTATCTACTTGCCAAGTCTTCACAAAAGTAAAAGAGAGAGAGAGAGAGAGAGAGAGAGAAAAGGAAAATGTCCTTAATATTTGAAAACTATGGAAATATTAAAAAAACAAAAAACATTTCATTTAATTTTTCCACAATTTAATTGTTTTTCATGCTTTACTCTGAATTGTAAAGGTTGCAATGACTGAAATTGGTACTAAAATTTCCCCCATGATAAAATTATTTTAGTATTTTCTACCTTGTCTTATGTTCCTTATATGTATACATATATATATATGCGTGTGTGTGTGTGCTTGTATCTCTTTGTCTAGACATCATGGGATAGTTATAAACAAGCAACACTGTCATACAAGTCCCTTATTTCTTGTCATTTGTGAAAATTTGTCTGGATATGGGGAAATATTGGCTTGCTAGGAAACAAGTGAGAGCTGATGACAGGAAGGGAATCTGACATCACTGAATTCCACCTGACCAAGTGAACACTGAAATGATGCTCTTCTTGCTGATGGTATAGAGACACACAATACAAGCATCAAATATGACTTGGTAATATGTACCATGTATTCTCTAATTCAGTGGTTCTCAACAGGGATCCATAGGACCCCCTAGGGATCCATATAAGACTTTTGAGGGTCCACACAAGCAAAATAGTAAATTGGGGACCCATGGTAGTATATTATGGGTCCATGAAAGAATTTTCCTGTTGATGTATTTATTGCAAGAAACAGCTAGATTTCTTTTTCTTATGTTTTACATAATGACAGGGGTTCAGAGGTAACCCCCCCACCAAAAAAAAAACAGTTGAGAACTACTGTCCTAATTATTTGAGGTCTTTGTGTAGTCATGAGCAGGCATAGATATCCTTATGGTCCTCTCAATATTACTTTGCAGACTGTGAAGGATGTGACAACCACAGAAACAGGGAAAGGGTTTTTGAATCACCCTGTATGTATGTGTTGTAGATGTGAGTAAATTACTAGAGTGTTTTTAGCAATAATACAACATACATCCTAACAATTTACGAAAGAAAATATACTGTTGCTCCTAAGTAGGTGTTTATAGAATTTTCAAAAGCTATCATCAAATTGCAAAGGGTTTAATTGTTTTATGTTAGAACATTAGTGACACGTGAATTAACACAGAGATAATGTTATGAAAATATGAATGCCAAGGATTTAGATGTATGTAATAGAACCTCAAAATATCAAACCTAACACAAGTGTGGGTGATTACAGATTAATTACATGTAAGAAACAGATACAAAATCAGGCAATGCTTACATTTTGTTTTATTTCATCTTTTATTGATGTACAATGTTTGTTTACTTTATTTTCAAGATAGAAGATGGGAAGTATAACTTTTATGTTGAAAACAAAATATTATTTTTGTTAAGTAACATTTACATCTCTGCAGTCAATTAAAACCTTGAGATGTGAAATCTCATCTAACACAGTAAAATATGCCAAGGTTGAGTTTTGTCTTGGATCTTGCTCTACAATGGTTATATAAAATGTAATACACAAAGTTCTTTTTTCTTATCACACTACACTGTTGTTTGCATTCAGTCTGTCATATATAACTTTTACAAACAGTTGACAGGTGAATAGTTTTTACAAGGCAGTTTTAGTTCAGAAAGGTATATGAAAGTTATATCGTATGTTAGCAAATCATCTTTGCTGGAAGAGTTTTGAAGGGTGTACAAGGAGAATTCTTGAGTGTTAAGAAAAATTGTGTTGATGAGACAGGTGCTTGTTTGTTTTTACCTTTTCAGTGATGCTTGGAATTCTGATCTTAGCATGCCTTTCATTCTTCTGCATCAGTTACTTATATATATATCCTTGTGTGTGTGTGTGTGTGTGTGTGTGTGTGTGTGTGTGTGTGTGTGTGTGTGTGTGTGTGTGTGTGTGTGTATTAAGGAGTGATGTCTATGAATATATGAGAGTAGTTAGGATCTCATCTACCTCTTAGTCAAAGTATTGTTTTACAGGCTGTATCAGTATTTTATAGAGACATATGTAAAGAACCATAAGCACACACAGACATAAGTTTATCTTCCTGCTTTCTGTTTCAACAGGCGGTGTAATAAAGGATTTCTACATTGACTGAAAGTTAACATATTCGCTACCAGATCTTTCTAAAGCACTTCAAAACAAGTACATTACATTGTCTGAATTGATAATGCTCAGGGTTATAAGCTCATAAATATTAAATTAAAACCCCAATATATGTATCCTCATCATCATCATCTTCATCGTTTAACGTCCGCTTTCCATGCTAGCATGGGTTGGACGATTTGACTGAGGACTGGTGAAACCAGATGGCTACACCAGGCTCCAATCTGATTTGGCAGAGTTTCTACAGCTGGATGCCCTTTGTTTTTTGACCTTTCATTAGGTATATATATATATATCTAACCATAGCCTACTAAGCCAAACAACTGCTTCTCTTCTCATCTCACTATTCAGATGACATTAACAGGATAGTTAGCTACAGTAATTTGCTTCTGCAACTAATTAGTGTAAGTGCCTTAATTTACAGGACCATTTGAAAAGTATTTCACTATCAAAAAAATGGATGTAAAAACGTTAATAAGGAAAAAGGAAATAAGGTACAATCCATTAATAGCTTTGTCAGAGCTTCATTGATTCTACTAAAGCAAGCATTTAATCTCTTTGATATAATTGCTATTCATAATATTCATTTGGAAGAAATAAATTTTGTTCATTATATTACATAATTTACTAAACTAAATGTAAACTAAGTTTGACTTTCAGCAAATATTTTTTGAGAACCTCTGACCTTGCTATCATGGAATATATTTATAGTGGCTTCAAATTTTTGTACAAGTCCATCAATTTCGGGAGAGGAGTTAGTCGATTACATAGATCCCAGTACTCAACTAGTTCCTATGTTATCAACCCCCAAAAGTTTGAAAGGTAAAGTTGACCTCAGTGGAATTTGAACTCAGAATGTAAAGACAGACGAAATGCTGCTAAGCATTTTACCTAGTGTGCTAATGGTTCTGCTAACTTGCCACCCTGAGGAGTATAGTTATATTATTAATTATAAGGAGCAAAATTATGTTTAAGTCTAAGTACTTTAGGAAAGTATGTAATTTCCCCATATACTAAATACTGGTTCAAAGTTCTAATTATATATCAAAAACAAACTTTTGTCAACAGTTTTTGATTAATTTTTTGTGTGGAGGATTGGTTTCTGTAATCTTTTCACTTTTATTGCTAATCTTTGGCCAAGACTTTCAGCTCAAAATAATTAATTTGGCAAGCTGATTTATTTATTTATTTTTTTTTTTGTTTCATTTTGTTTTTAACAATAAGCTTAGTAAATCAATTGGAGTGTAACTTTTGCTGTCTAACCTGTTGACAGTAAGTTTACATGAGATAAGTTAGTGAAATTAAATTTTTACTTAAGTAGGTTTGATGGCTGATTTGTTCAAATAATGAACTATTGATTCTAAGGTTTTGAGTTAAGTCTTATCTTTGGCATGAGTTTTCCCTGGTGTCATTTCTTTTCATTAATTTAAATTAAAACTTAAACATTATCTCAATTTCACAGTGGAGCAATTAATGTGAATAAAGTTATCCAACTATAAAACAGATGCTTTAACAACACACAAAAATAGATTATTTAACCTATGCCAGTATAGAAAATGATATAAAAATGTTTTTAGATATTTCCCTCTTACCTTGACTGTATCAATTTCTCCCAAATTTCTCATATTAAATTATTATCATCACCCTTTTCTCCTACACAAAGAGAACTTGCATCATAGCCTTATCAAGAATTTCTCAATACTTCTACAGTTGAAAGTTCTTATGAGTCAGGCTTATCTTGAACAATTGACTTTACATAAAATTTCTAAACTGATTCTATAAAAAAAATCAGCACATAAAGTCTTTGAATTGGATAGTAATTCTATCATAAAATTCCGAAGATACTATTTTTTCTTTTACAGTTACAAATCTATCTTATTTCTATTTTTACACATACCAGTAGCTACCATTTGAAGTTATAACATTGTTAAAGACAAAGATCACTTGTCTGTATAAAGCAAAGATTTCTTTAAAATAGTTTTCATCTATTCTACAGTTTATCTCATTCCAAACAGAAAAAACTTTTTTACCCTTCCAACTATCACCTCAAATGTGATAGAAACTATTGAAAACAATGCTCTCATTCATTCCCTTAGGTCTTTCTCCCTTCTCAGAACTATCAGTATTATTTCTATAAAGCTAGATCAGCTGGAAGCTTTTTCTTGTGTTATGCTCCAAAGGTAATTTCTCCTTAAGAACTTTGCTTGAAACAGTGCTGTTGCTTTTGACATGTATAAAGCCTCCAATGCACTAACTTCTTTTATTCAAGTCAACTTCCCAAATCTTGTGCTTTGCTTTATAATTCCTTCGCAGAATTGTAATCTTTTGGAATCCCCATTGTGCACAAACATTTTTCTTGCCAATATTAATCTCCAGATGTTCTGAGTGAACCTCACTCGCAGAAATTTCATCAGTCAAGGAGAATTTATAAAGGTTCTTGGTAATGTCTCTTTCTTCTTAATTAACTGGAATTTAAAATTTAATGTTAAACTCGAAGTGTATTTTGCTTATCTTTGTCTTTCAATGATCTTCATTAAACTTAATCTTTGAGTTGCTCTTCTACATTGCTTCTCTGCTTTAAATAAATAAGAGCAGAAAACAGGCAGTTAAATTACACTTCTATTTTCTTTTGCATTACTCTAATGATAGTATCTGTTGATAGTGCCATTAGGAATTATCTGTTTGTTGCGTGTAAATTGGGTAAATTTACTGTTGTGTAGTGTCTTGCCTTTCTATGAACAAAATGAACAACAGTTAATGTTTAAGTTTTCTCAGCTCTCACTTGTGACCTTTCACTGTTGTCATCAATGTCTTTTACCCTCCACCAATGAATGACATGATTAACCTTCATGTGTATTTCTTATCAATCATAAATGAAATTTAAAAAAATTATAATCTAATAGTCTAATTTTATATGTTTGTTGGCATTTATATTATCTCTTCTGCAGTTCATATGTACATGTAGCTTAACAGTTATTATCTGTTCATTTTGCATTTCCATGTCAACATATGCTTTTCTTTTCGATTTTTCACCCTACTACAATTCTTAGTTACTATCTTATAATAATTCAATAAATACATTCTATCCATTTTTTCTTTCCCTTCTACAAATATCATAATTTGTTAAAATCATTTTAGAAAAAATTATCAATGTTTCTGATAAGTGATATCCATATCTTTTCAATTTATGCACTAAAACTTTTATTCTGCCATAAATTTGCTACATATAGTTTTTATATGTTCTCTTTCAAACAACCTTCTCATATATACACACACACACACACACACACA
>NC_068988.1:18188101-18192669 GCF_001194135.2 Octopus bimaculoides | reverse complement strand
ATATATATATATATATATATATATATACATGTATGTGACATAACATTCAAATATATTGCAGAGGTCAGCAGTTTTGATATGCTTTAGCATTTTTTTTCACCCATGAAACACACCTAACACCTCATAAAAGAATTGTAATATGACACTGCCTTCTGAACCATTTCAAATCTGGCTATATTAAATAAAGCCTTTAGTATCAGATATGAGTAGGGAAGTTAAAATTAGGAGGGGTGCAAGGATTCCTACCAGCTTCTGACTTTGCTATTATGCGTCCCTGCTGTAATTGTGGATTTCATGCCATAATTGACCTAATAAGACACCTAAGAACCTTCAAAATAACCTGGTCATCTTCAAAGATCTGAAAGATGAACCAAACAGACTGGGCCTTTAACACATAACTATTCTAAATTTATTACTTAACAAAGCAAAATTTATGAATATGTGTATATGTTAGTGCATCTGTTTGTGCATGTAACTGGAAATAATTCAGCTTTCCAACACACGCAAACACATACATATACATATGCACACACCAGTATATAGGCATTTATATATAATTGTTATAACATGTTTTCATTCAAAATGGAAAGAGCCACAATTTAAGGCAAACAATTCAAAACATAGAATGAAGAGGAGAATATAATTGGATTTATTGAATTAAGAACTCTTTCAGGACTGTATTGTTTCATTCTCAGAATAATTCATCTTCAATGAATACTTTTGAGAAAGAAAATCTATTAGTTTCATATATATATATTTATATACATGCGTGTGCATATACATGCACACATACTGTACATATGTATGCATGTACATATGTATGTATAGCTTTATGTATAGAGAGTCATTTATATGTTGAATTAAAGTTGAAAACTGCTGATCTCTGTCAGTAGGAAAAATTTAGTACCAAAGAAATAACAAAAATACTATTAAAAAGTGCCTCCATCCCCCACACACACACATACACTAAGACCTAATCCTATTTATTTTCAGATAATTTTTCTCACACTAAAATTTTGTGTGGAGCTGATTATTTTGTCCTGAAAATAGCAAAATGCATCTAAATAGCTCACTTATGCCTACAACTTCAAGAGTACCATTCTTACTTTACAACTATTATTACTGTTAATATTTGATGTGAGCAATTAATGAGATGGTGTATTTTGTGTGATCTTTAATAGAAATTTTAAAGAATGCCATGTGTTTCTCCAGCTTTTCTATTCATAAATATTTTATAATTGTTACTTTTCTTATGGAAAAAATATTGATTAATTCTAATTGTACAAATCCAAATTTTATATGGGTGAGTATCAATGTAGGTCAGTTGGATAAATCTCTCAGAATATGGTTATTTAAAGGACTTCAGATTATTAAACCTAGTTGAAACATATTTCATGGATGTCAGATGGATAAAACATGAAGTCAATATCATAGTTGTCATCATCATCATTACTAGTATCATTATCATCATCATTGATTAATATCAGTTGTTCAGTGCTGGTGTGGATTAGGTTTTCTTTGGAAGTGTTTTATAGTAAGATCCATTTCCTCTCATTGACCCATTCAGTCATCTCAAATAGGGAACCAAAACCAAATAATGTGACATTTAATTTGATAGTCCACCATTTATACCGATTCACTCTAACAAACATTAGAATACAGTATAAAGAACTAGCTGATCTCAATATTTCTGATTAATTCTTTCATTTTGTGTAATATATTATTCAGGAACGATGATGGAATAAATCTATAGTGTTAGTTTATAACAACTTGAAACAACTACAGTTTAGTTTTAGAAAATGTTAATGACGAGTTTCTATTCATCTTTATATGTATTCGTTTAATAACTAATGTCTCAAGGAAAGTTTAAGTTTGAATAGAAATCTTTTTTCTATAATAGAACAATATAGAAATAAAGAACTAAACCTCAACAATATGACAAACATCATAAATATTTTACAGTGAACAGATTAACAGTACAAGAACATATGTATTATATATATATATATATATATATATATACAACCAGACATAAACACAGACATGTATTCATTTAACATGAAGAAAATTGTGATACTTATATACATACAAATACAAATATATATATAATAGATATTAAACATGAAACAAATCATGATATACACACATACACATATATGTATATTCATATAATAACAAAGAAATTGTGAGAAGATTAATTCAACAAACAATTACTCATAAAACTCATATTATAATTAATAAATCAATCACATAATATCAAAGATAAATTTATGGAAAAAATAATGTAAACTTACCATACCAATAAAATTAAATGTTTAAAGTATTAAATAGTAAAGACTGGGAAAATGATACATTCTAATTACTCATCATCTTAAAACTTAGAAGAAAAGAGAAAAATGACAAATAAAGAAATAAAGAGAATTATTAAGACTAAACTGACTGGAAAATAGATGAAAAATCTCATAAAAAAAAGCCTATGTAAGAACTATCCAGCAACTGGCTTTAACAGATAAAGACTGATTAATAATATATATATTACATTATTATGTATCATGATAAAATAAAAGTCAATAAAACCGTCTATATTTGTTTTTAATAGCTATATTGACTCTACCTCAAACTAATTTATGTGTATGTATATTACATATATATATATATTACATATATAATATACACAAATACACCCATCTAACACATCCACACTAGCATACACACAGCTCATATGCACAAACATACATATATCTAAAATAGCAACTAAAAAAAATTAGATATTTTTAAAAGATTTCTTTTGCCATTAAAAATCTATGGCTAATCGAAAAGATGAAACATTTAAAACTTTCATGGAGATATTTTAATCTGTTTGTCTTCAGTTCGTCTTAACTATATTCAATGACATCTTGAAGCGTCTTTGAACTTAAAGTAATCAACATATTGCATGTTTCTCTCAATCTTAACATTGCTGAGACCCCCTTCGGTCATTACTGACCCTGGGATTGCACCTAGAAAGTTACCCTGCCAGGCATAAGTCCGGGCAAGGTTGTTTATGGAAGATCAGCAGTCACCCATGCATACCAGCCTCCCCTTTCCACACCACCAGTATTATCCAAGGGAAAGGCAAAGGCCGATGCAGCTTGGCACCTGTGACATCGCAATCATTTCTACAGCTGAGTGAACTGGAGCAATGGGAAATAGTGTCTTGCTCAAGAACGCAACACACAGCCTGGTCCGGGATTTGAACTCAACCTCACGATCGTAAGTTCAATGCTCTAACCACTGAGCCATGCTTTATTTGATTGAGTTAATAACATAAAGGAAATAAATTGGAATTGATACTCTATCCATCTATCAATGATCCATTTATTTAATAAATTGGTTAAATATAGGATCATTCATTAAATAGGAAATAGACAATGTGCAAGAATGCCTTCCTAAGATGAGATTGCTTATGACAGTTGCTGAGATTATAAACTGGTACATAAATCTGTAAGATCAGGAGACATAACAGAAACTCAGTGAAACCAGGAACTATTTTCAATGTGCGTGTAGGATATTAATAGTGGTAACTATCTTTGATCAGAAACTTTCTAAACTGTGACTTAATAAGACTGAGAAATACATTGCATGACTTGATAAACTTTGCAAGTATCTATGACAACTAATACTATTGAATGTCATATCAACATTATGATTTTTCATTGAACAATAGCAAATGTATTGATTCAATGAGTTAGTACGAATATTCTCAACTGTAATGTCAATAATGCTATTCAAAAGAGACTGAGGAAGTATTAATTTGTAAATAATGCTTAATAATAATGCTAGAATAAATACATAACCAAAAGCAACAAGTAACGAACCTAGAAGACCTTAATATTCAAACACCTCAACAAAACCTGATATGACAGATCCTTTAAACTATAAAAAATTTTAACTAAATTTTATTAAATGGTGTTAAAAAAACAACATACTACTTGTACTTAAATAATCAACGCTATTGTAAATATTATGCAATTGCACAGTGTGAAAACTTAATATGATAATTTAAAATAATTATGTAATAACTTCACATTTTAAAACCTCTGTAATAAAGAACATCATACATTTTAAAGAACTTCTAAAGAACCTTTCAGAATAAGAACTGAAATAAATATCAACTGCAACCATTTACTTTAAAAAATTAAAACCTCTAAGTAACCTTAAAGCTCTCAAGTAGATCTTGAAACTGTCACAGTTATATGGCTTGAAACAATCCAATAACACAATAAGTAACTTTTATCACATGACACAAAGTTATTCTAGCATTAGTAAATTATTAAAATGGACTACATGAATTTCTAGCTGAAAAATTAGGAAATACTCATAAAACAAAAGAAAACAATGCATTAATTTCAGTAGCTTGTCACTGAAATTATGTACCATGAAAATGTGCTAATAAAAAGGACATCAATGCAGTGTTAGGTTATAAACAGCAATATGTAACACATAACATATACTCAAACATTTTATGTGTGTAGGTATGCATGTATATGTGTGTGTGTCTAAAAGTGTATGTGTGTATGTATATATAT
>NC_068988.1:18174642-18188091 GCF_001194135.2 Octopus bimaculoides | reverse complement strand
ATATATATATATATATATATATACACACATACACACAAACACACACGTTTACATAGAAATGTAGAAATGTACACACAAATATGTCTGCATGTTAGTATTTGCATTTATATTCATATAGATAAGGTCTTTCATGAAATTAATAAGGCATCTATTTAAATGAATTATCACCATATTATGCCTTTAATTGCTTGATACTTATCACTTGATTGTTCTTCAACATCACAATACACACTACTATTATTTAATTACTTGTTTAATTAAGAAATATTTGATAGTGTTGTTGTCAGTACTGATTGCAAGAATATAAAGCAATGTACTGCTTGACATAGAAGCATAAATATTTAAAGACTTTGTAGAAAAAGACAAATCAATTTGTATGCCCAGGGGGGAAAAAATTCCTAATGCTTCAAGCACAGCAAGTATGAAGACAAAGTTTTGTTGATTAAAAGTCTTCTTGATAGAAAAAGCAATTATTCATGATTGATAAGCCAGCAGGAAGTCTCCACAACACAAGGCCAATCCATGAATCAAATGTTTTGCATAAAATTTTCAATGGCTCTGAGAAACCTTTTGTGTTAAAACCTAAAGATTACAAAAGTTTCATTCAGTCAAAGACAACTGCCAATTTTAGAGTTTGGCCTGTTTTGTATTATAATACTTCTGCAATAAAGATATTTACCATATATGGTCTCTACTGCAGTGCTAATGCACTGAATTTGGTAGGGAGAAACTGTGAGGAAGTCCAATATATATATATATGTGTGTGTGTGTATGTGTGTGTGTGTGTGAGTGTGGAGGCACAATGGCTCAGTGGTTATGGCAGCAGACTCGCTGTTGTAGGATTCCCAGACTGGGCGTTGTAAGTGTTTATTGAGTGAAAACACTTAAAGCATCATGAGGCTCCAGCAGTACTCATCATGAGGCTCCCTGCTGTACTCTTTCATCACAACTTTCTGTCACCCTTTCTTCCTGTTTCTGTTGTACCCATATTTAAAAGGTCCAGCCTTGTCACACTCTATGTCATGCTGAATCTCTCCAAGAACTACGTTAAGGGTACACATGTCTGGGGAGTGCTCAGCCACTTGCATGTTAATTTCACAAGCAAGCTGTTCCATTGATTGGATCAGCTGGAACCCTCAACATCGTAACCAACGGAGTGCTGTAGTATAAATATATATATGCGTATATATATATATGCATATATATATATGTATGTATGTACATAAATATAAATACGAGATGTTTTGGTATCCAGAAGACCGAAAAGGCAAGTAAAGCTATGTAAGTGCTACGGAGGGACCACTGTTAAGCTCTCGGTTCAATAATAGCATGAGTGAGGAATCTAAGGCAGGTCGTGTGTGAGCGTGTATATGCTAAATAAAATGAGATAACAAGGCCGAGGCAATTTGATATTTCTAGGACATATATAAATAGAAAGGTAGCCTTACAGCTGTTTCAGAGAAATAAACGATATCCCATCATCAGAGATGAGTTAAAAGAGCTTCAATATAAAGAATTAGTAGAGTTCCTGCTTTTAGAAGAAGTTATTCTGGCGAAAGAGAGATATACAAGAAATTAGATATAATGCAGAAAGTATAAAAGGAAAATATGAAAAATAAAAATACATGTTATATGTTAAAATTGCTGTTCCTTAACATCCGACATGTAATTTTATTTTCATATTTTTTTCTTTTATACTTTCTGCATTATATCCAATTTCTTGTACATCTCTCCCACTCCAGAATAACTTCTAAAAAAATGTACTCTTCTAATTCCTTATAGTGAAGATCTTTTGACTCATCTCTGATGATGGAATATCATTTATTTCCATGAAACAGCTGTAAAGCCACCTTTCTATTTATAAATGTCCTAGGAATATCAAATTGCCTTGGCTTTGCTATCTTGTTTTGTTTAACACACACATGCACACACACACACATACTCACACATATGTGTGTGAAACATTTATAAAGAATACAGAAACTGGTACATCTCCAAATTTTACTTTTAATTTGACAGTTAGTCATACACCACAATTAGTTGGTTAAAATGACTGACACATGTTTCTGCTGCGCACAGTGCGTGCAGCTGTATATGCAACCTAACTGAACACCTTCATTCAGTGCTTTGGAGTCAACTAAGTTAATTGATGTTTATCATTACTTGCTGTGGTTAGCTGAAACCAGGAATATACACAGGACCTATTATGGTACTTGCCTGGATAATTTATCCCTATAAATTCACCTGACACACGCATGTGCATGTTTGTGTATGTATTTCTATCCCACCATCACTGCTTGATAACCAGTGTTGATTTGGTTAGGTTCTTGTAATTTTGTGGTTTAGTAAAAGAGACTGATAGAATAAGTACCAGATATAAATACTGAGGTTGATTTCTTTGACTAAAAATCTTCAAGGCAGTACCTTGGCATAGCTGCCGTCCAATGACTAAAACAAATAAAAGAAAAAGAAAAAAAGAAAAGCTACAAGTCTCAAATTATCTTTTTAAAAAATCAAAATAGCTATGGCCTATATACAGAGAATGGACTGAAGAAAATTTTGAAGAATTTTCTTGGAGCTGAAGAACAATGGAGATTGTAAGATATCTCTAAAGAGAACTATTTTAAAGAAATTATAATAAAAAAAAAGTCAATATCCAATTAGATCTTAAAAATTACCTCATTAATTTCATGACAGATCTTTTAAAGACTATATGAATTCATAGTGTCTATATGTGCTTAGGAAAACACACACACACGCACACACACACACACACACACACACACACACACACACACATGCATATACATATATATATATATATATATGTGTGTATGTATGTATGTATCTATGTATTCATGTATATATTCGTGCATGTGCATGGATGTGTACATGTGTATGTATATATATATATTGCTATATATGTTTAAATATATTTTGAAGACTCAGGTAGAAGTCCGTTATCAGTTTCAAGCCATTATTTCAAGGTTTACTACAAACTATTTGACCAAGTAGGACACTACACCTTGACCAAGTAGCCAACTACAAGGAGATTCTGAGGGCAAGTAAATTTTGTTTTGATTTGATTTGATGAACTTGTACTCCATCAGTCTGAAAGATGTGGGAAAAACTTAATACTAATGGTTTAAAACTGGCAGCAGTCTTAAAATACTAAGTCCTCATACATTTTATAATTGTGTATATATGTATATTTATTATATATGAAAGATTAATTCTGTAATGTGTAACTTATGATAAGTATACATATATACATACATACACATATATTCACATTTACATATATACACACATACAATATATATATTTCAAATGTGTGAAGATATTTATAATTTACATGTTTATATATATATATGTATGTATGTAATATGTATTTACGCATAATTTTGTGAAAGACATTACACATAGAATACATATAACCATATATTTATATACAGGTAAGTACATTCATATATTTGTTTCAATACATAGAAATATTAATCATTCAGTTTTTATACATTAAAATTTGAAGAACAATGAAAATCTGCAATGGAAAAATGCAAATTGCTTTTTAGATTACAAAAATAACATTTTAATTTTCCATGTTCTTTTTCAAACTGTATTAACATAATCAAATGCATTCAAGAGAAATATTGAAATAATATAATAAGAAAAATCCTTCTGACTTACCCTCGCAGCCATGGACGTTGTCGGCTTCTCAAGGAGGTCCCAAACTCGCTGTCGCCATTTTGCGAACGAGCCGGTACCAAAATCTTCATCCTCTCCCTTTCGGAGACTCTCAGCCTCTTTGCGTATCTCCTCAAACACATGTTCTTTTTTCTGATGATATTTATGCTGACAACATGACTCTAAATAAAGTTCGTCTACACCCCAGTACTCCAGGTCCTCACTGAATGCCAGCACACACATTTCCTCCACCAAGTGAAGTTTTCCAGTGCGGTAAAAGTTGAGGATGGAGGCAAACGATCGAGGATGTCGATCAAAAAAGTATTCATTTTCGGCCAAGCTATAATCGTCACAAAGGTCAACAATTGCATCATGTGTATTACAGTCCCTCAGCTTACCAAGCCGAGTATGAGGCATACGGTCAAGAGTGCGCCACAATACCTCATGTTTTACCCCACCCACATTTAGGATAACACGTTTAGAAACTTCCCTACTCCTCAAAATTGAAGCCGGATCAGGAGGGCTTCCTATTGAGGATGTTGCATAGAAGGGTCGTTGCAGGGCTGACGACATGTCTCCTACTCCCACACCTACCACACTACCACTTCCAACACCACCACTGCCAACTCCTCTGCCACCTCCTTGAAGAGGAAGGTTATTGTTGCCTGCAGGAATAATACTACCTGGAGGTTGCACGACTGCTGGAGACGCTGCTAGCTGTAAAGAACCACTAACACCACACGTCACTACAGGATCAGCTATTTTCACTTCGGATCGACCGGATTGTTTAGCTCGGAATGATCCTGATGTGGCTGTGGTTGGATCTCCTGCAGTCGTACTAGTTGAAGACAATAATGGTGGAGGATGTTGGTGGTGATGATGATGATGTGAGTGGTGATGTGGAAAATGGTGATGGTGATCGGATGCCGCTGTGTTGGCCGATGATGTGGGGTCCCTTTTTCGAATTCCTATTGATGTGGGGTGTTGCTGTTGTTGGTGACGGAGCGAGGCGTTCCGAGATGCTGCCAAGGATGTGGCTGAAGGGAGGTCGCTCCGGCGATCTGAGCTGGCTCCAGAGCTGTGGTAAAACATGGTTAGAAAAAAATGGTCAGGAGGGCATAAACTTAAAAATATTTTAAGGTTAATTTATTATTTTTAATTCTACCTAAATTAATTGATATACTTTTTTTTTTGGTTTTTCCATCAAAGATATTTAGCAGTTCATTTTAGCATTTTTATTTCATTCCTTCTTAAATTATAAAACTTTAAATTGTCCTTATTAAAATAATGTGTGTTAACCAAGTCGGAAAGCTTCAGTTGTAAAAAAATGAAATCTTTTATGAAGATCTTCTTCATCTTTGTTTCAGATTTGAAACTGAGAATTTTCCTAGAATTTACTTGAAAGGTGCATGAAATGATGTCATTTTGATAAATTTGATTAAAATGTTTACTATTTCTTCACAACTCTTACCAAGTTGGCTCTTTTCAACAAGCATTTAGCTTTGATTAGAATTCAAAATTTGTGTTTTTTGTATTTATTGCCACATCATTAAGAATACTGAAGATATTGTATGAGTAATGTCAGCAATAGAGCAGTACTACCATAATAAATATTGAATACTGAACAACATCACACATTATTATATCATATCAAGTAAAACTTAAAAAGATGATATGATAGTTGTATAAATAACAATTTAATGGTGCCATAGAAATAAACAATCAATTATAAATGACAAATCAATAAAATGTTTTATGATATAGTAATGAGTGATATTGAAGTATTCCATTTTCCGTAACTAATATATTTGTATATAAATATAAATCGTAGATATATAGTAAGGCTGAAAATATTTTCTTCAAAAACTTCTCCAGGTAATTTTGTGTATCTTAACTAGTATATTCCCTGTAGTTAGGAGAGAAGTAGCAGCTAAAATGGAGGGTAGAGTGAGGGTGAGGAGTTTTGGTATTTGCTAAAATCTACACTAAATGTGCAATAGTTGGAGGGTAAACTGAGGTTTTAGCAAGGATGAAGGCCAGGTACAAAAGCAGGGTGCGACAGCAGGAGTAAAGGTCACGTCACAGATGAGAGGCGGGAACGAATAGCCAACACAACGACTGTGGTGGCGGAAGGAGAGACGTCGGATAGTCCGGGTATTCCCACCGTTGCCCGAGCTCGCCAAACCACTGGGACTGCATACAAAAGACAAGGAGAACAAGTGTATAGTAATGAAAACAACATTTGCTTATACCAATCATTTTTAGGATCTTTCTGGAGCAATCACAAGGTTGGTAGATGGAAGTAGATCATATGACTTATAAAGAATAAAATAAAATTCATTTTTCTATAGTTTTTTTTTAATGCATGTAGCATTGATATCAATAAGGATTCTGTTAATAAATTAGTTATAGTAATGATTTATTACATTGATACAAGGCCACAAATTTTAAATTAATCAGATTGACCTCACTCCACCAGTACATGACTGGTACTTAATCACTCCTCAATAGATAGAAGATAGTCAGCCATGACAGGATTTTAAATATAAAATTAGAGTATGAAGAGAGGAAACTAAAAACTACAAGGTATTTAAGCCATCATTTTTCTGCCTTCTTTAACGATAAGGATTTTTTACATTGGCACATGGTTTAAATAGGGAAAGAGCTTAGTTGATTACATCAATTCATTTCGTTGGCCCCAGTGGGGACTGAACTCAAAGCAGAAGAGCAGAAAAAAAAAAGACCAACAAAAAAAAGAGGAAACAATTTTATATTACACTCCTTTTAAGGCATATAAGTAAATCCTGAAATCTTTACAAATGCCAGGCATCACGGTTTCATGGCAAACTCACACACATGCATGCACACACACACACACCAAATAAAACCCCATCTCAAAGATTAGACTTCTTCAGTACTATAAGTTATTCCAGCCCCTACAAAGCCTAAACTGTATTTACATTTCAGTTCTACACCCATTTTAGAATAACACTGCAACTTTATATATACAAGCATCTCCGACCACATCCAAAACAATCACAAGCACATAAATGGCAAAGATTCATATACCAAGAACTTACAAGAAAGTTAGGGATTCCCTTTTCCATCGATGAAATTTGGTCTGTGGGCACATTTGTAACCATTCCCAGATAAAGCTATGATAAAGGCCAATTTAAGCCCTTAGACCAAAAACAATAATCTGTAAATTTAATATAAGTTTCAAGACCCACTTATTTCAGAACATATGTATCACTCTTCCACAAGCTGGTACTTTTGTGTCTGGAAGATGCTTCTGATGCTAAAAAGAGCCCCCACACTTGCTCAAGAACCATTAACTCTTATATATGATATCACTTTTCTCTGCTTTTTTTCTATTTTCTATAGCTACAATGACTTTTGTTAATATGAACTATCTAAGTAACATACATGTCGACCCATGACTGCTTAACACAACCTTATTTTTTAAAGGCATCATCATCATCTCTGTACTATCCCCCATTTTTACATCATGACCATCATCTCTGTATTATCCCCCATTTTTACATCATGACCATCATCTCTGTATTATCCCCCATTTTTACATCATGACCATCACCTCTGTATTATTCTCCATTTCAGCAACCATTGAGTAAGCTTTGGCAAGCTTATGACGATGAAGCAATGGGTCATACACAATATTTCGAGTGGCACAGCAACCATTGCTAATCATTTTTAGATTTCATTTCTCTAGGATTCTCTTCATATCCATGTTTTCCTTACAGATGTTTAAGCAGGATTATTATATGCACTAGATTTTTGTCAAATTAAAGAAACCTGAAAATCTCAAACTCTGCCCTGTCATCTTTGACTAACTAATACACAAACAAGCACACACATAAAATGAAAAAAAGTTTGTACATATGTTTTCTGCATTGGTATAGATTGGGTGGGTATTTATTTCAAGGCAGTATTTTGACAATTGAATACTCTTCCTGTCATCAACCCATACCCATTTAACAAATAAGGGAGATTCCATTCCACTATCTTAAGAGCATAGAGCTACACACAGGCAATCTTATGCACACAGACACACACACACACAAATGCATATACAAGTATGTGCTGGCATAGTTCTATGGTTAAGAAACTTGCTTCACACCCATATGGTTTTAGGTTCAGCAAGTGTGTTCTCCCATAGTTCGAGGCCAACAAAAGCCTGTGAGTGAATTTCGAGAAGAATCCTACTATGTGTGTATGTGTGTGATTGTATGTATTAATGTGTGTGGAAGTATGGAAGTATTTTGTCTCCTTGTTTTGAAAACATCAAAAACGAGCATAGAGCTACACACAGGCAATCTTATGCACACACACATACATGCACACACACACACACACAAATGCATATACAAGTATGTGCTGGCATGGTTCTATGGCTAAGGAACTTGCTTCACACTCATATGGTTTTAGGTTCAGCAAGTGTGTTCTTCCATAGTTCCAGGCCAACAAAAGCCTGTGAGTGAATTTGGAGAAGAATCCTACCATGTGTGTATGTGTGTGTTTGTATGTATTATTGTGTGTGGAAGTATGGAAGTATTTTGTCTTGTTGTCTTGAAAACATCGAAAACACTACAATTACAGAAGTGGTATTGTTTCTAATCTTTCATCAAAGTATATTTGCCATAGCAAATCTGCTGCAATGAATCATATGTGATTCATGCAAGCATGGAAAAGCAGATATTTAAACAATAATGACAATAAATATGAGTGTGTGTATTACAGTCTTCTGTGCAACTTACATCAACCAAATTTATTTACAAGATATTGTCCAGCAATAAGTAGATGACACTTTCCCAAAGTAGAGCACAATGGGTTTGAACCAAAGGCCACATAGTTTCAAAATAAACTTTTCCACCCAACTGCCATGAAATAATAAATGATATAAATAATAAACTATATATACTCTTTTAATTGTTTCAGTCATTTGACTGCGGCCATGCTGGAGCACCACCTTTAGTTGAGCAAATCGACCCCAGGACTTATTCTTTGTAAGCCTAGTACTTTCATTCACTGACATTGGTCGGCTCAGAGCAATTTTAGAAAACACTTTCTCAAAGTACCATGCAGTGGTTTTAAACCAGAAAACACATTATTGCAAAGCAAGCTGTTAAACCACAACTTTTGTTATGAACTTAAAATTGTAATCTAGTAAGCTTTAAAAATAAATTTGTTTATAGATCCATAAAAGTCTGGTGATGTCTTACTGCAAAATGAGGTCTGTACTATTTTTGCTGTTCTGATAACAATAATGATTGAGTATCATTATTTAAGACAATTCTATACATGAAAATAATTATCAAATTAGCCAGGAATTAATCAAAGAACAAATGGCACAAACAATGAATTGGCTCCTAACATTAAAGTAAGCAAATGTTTTTACATCATTAGTAGATGAGTATCGTTAATGAATAATAATTACAGATTAAAAATGTCCGGAAATAGAAAGAATACCTTGATGCAGGAAATTGGTTGAAATTAGAAATGCTTGCTTTTTGAGATACTCAGGTACTTTTATCCATCCAAAAATGTAAGCATTGTCTAGTTAACAACTTAACTTATGGACCAGATACATGTAAAATTATCTACTCGTTTTTATAATATGAACTATCAGTAAATACTATCAAACAGATATGTCCTAGTTGAATGATAAATGTGTTAACTTTGTCTCAGTGTTTAAAAATCATGCTCAGTGTTGTTGTTGTTGTTGGCACTCCGTCGCTTACAACGCCGAGGGTTCCAGTTGATCTGATCAACGGAACAGCCAGCTTGTGAAATTAACGTGCAAGTGGCTGAGCACACCACAGACACGTGTACCCTTAACGTAGTTCTCAGGAAGATTCAGTGTGACACAAAGTGTGACAAGGCTGGCCCTTTGAATTACAGGCACAACAAAAACAGGAAGTAAGAGTGTGAGAAAGTTGTGGTGAAAGAGTACAGCAGGGTTCGCCATCATCCCCTGCCAGAGCCTCGTGGAGCTTTAGGTGTTTTCGCTCAATAAACACTCACAACGCCCAGTCTGGGAATCGAAACCATGATCCTATGACCGCGAGTCCGCTGCCCTAACCACTAGACTATTGTGCCTCGACTGCTGAGTGCTACACATTAGGCAAACCAAGCAATTGCCTAGGATGCTGATATCTGAGGGCCTCACACAAATTATGAACAACATAGACAAAAATTCTTAATCAAACAAAAAAAAAACAATTTTTGAAGAACATTGGAACAGAAAATAGAAATAAAAATCTACAGCAAATATCTTTTTAACATTAATCTTAGTATCTATATGTCAAGGAAGAATTGAAAGAGTTGTTTCAGGACTGTTTTAGCAGTAACAGAATATTGAATTATTACTTGTTGAAATATTATACACTTGCTTTTGGCTGAGTTCACCAGAGAGTTATAACTTGAGGATGGATGGATGGGGAGTAAATACTGATTAAGACTGGCTTTGAGTGTTGAATACTCAAGTGTTGGCCATGACTGGGAGCATTAAGTTACAATGGCCAACTGCTGAATCATAGCAGTTTACTCTTTTCAAAGCTTTTCCTGCTTGGTTCAGTTTATTTAGTTAAGTAACTAACTGACACATACTGGCAAAATAAATATCACATTTAAATCATATATCAACAAAGATATAACATATTCTAAGACTATAAATATCATAGTCAAAGATGTAAATATAAGAAACAAACTGTTTCTATTGTAACAAACAGTCAAGTATGTTTAGTTTTATGTCTTTTATTGAGTGTTTAAGTCTTCTTTTATAGTATTTCTGCTGAAATACACTATCATTGTTTCAATCAATTTTGTGAAAAAACAAAAAAAATGAAGAAATTATTAATATTATTAAAATGAAGAAATTATTAAGCTGATGTTTGAAATGTAACATAAAATTTTTATGACAGTCTTAATTTAGATCAGTTTAAAATAGACTCTTTGAATCATAGAACCAGGAGCAGTTCTAAGCTGCTTCTGATTCTATGATACCACCATAGTATCAAAGAGGATTTATTAGTTCTATCAAAGCCAAAGTTTGCTCAAACAGGGCTTACAAGAACTTCCCAACTAATTATTCAACCAAATAATTGTTACCAGCATCCGTATTTGTAGTCTCAATTAATTAGGCTGTTGTGGTTTCCAAAAGGATCTATAATGCCCTCCTAGAAGAGATGTTATAATCCATGAAGCAGATAGGGATTTTAGATTTAATTACAGCCATTACTTGTGCTAATAGTCTGACAGTATCATACTAAGTATCCAAATGTTTTCATTGTTCAGTAGAAAAAAGGCTAGGGAAACACTACTACTCCGTTATAAAGGAACAAATGTAAAATAGATTAAATGTAAATAACATAGCAGGTTATTAAATTGCTAAATCGGAGTTTCTTCTCAGAAAGCTTCAGATATCTGCACATGTCTACAGAATTTGGTGCATCTATTAAGTTACTCTAAAGTTGAAAATAATTTTATACTTATTTTCTGTTTTTGTTAATAAAGACGTTTTGAGTGAAGGTTGATTGTGAGCATTATATGAGTGAGAAAAAAATAAAATGATAAAGATGTAAAAATTATACATTGCTTGATGCATAGACAGATAGAATGATGTGCATACACAAACACATCTCTCTCTCTCTCTCTACACGGTCACATGCTTCCGGTCAATAATCCTTTTCTTCCTTGGCTATCGCCGAGCAAACACGCGAACTACCTCATCCCTACTTTCAAGTTCGTGCCTCACAGCGTTCATACACAAATAATTTTTCTCGTCTGGCCGTATAGCCTTTTCTGTTTGTTTTCCTGTCTTGTTTTGTGTCCGCCACTACATTCCTCCATGGCAAGATTTAATTTGTGTATACAAATTTAATTTGCGGTCCATGGGAAGAGCCGTTTTAACAATGCGTCCTGCCCAGCTCTTCGAAACGCCGGTGTTAAAACGGGGGTAGCTGATGAAGTAGAATGTTCTCTATGTGGCTTGTGTGTTTTCTCGTCTACGTTTTGTTTGCAATGTCCTGTACACAGATATTCACCTATACATACAGGTGGATGTCGGTATGCACATACCTGTACGTATATATGCGTATACTCATTTACTATTTGTTTTTATTTATATATTTGTGTGTGTCTGTGTTAGTCTCCCTACTGATGTTGGTGTGTTTACGTCTCTGTAACTTAGTGGTTCGGCAAAAGAGACCGATAAATTAAGTACTAGGCTTACAAAGAATAAATCCTGAGGTCGATTTGTTCAACTAAAGGTGGTGCTCCAGCATGGCCACAGTCAAATGACTGAAACAAGTAAAAGAGAATATATATATAGATATATATATGCAGGTATCTCATATGGTTTGATTTAAAATCTCTGGAAGAAGGATATTCATTTGCATGGTGAATCAGGTTGTAGGGGAAAGTGCCATATCCTAGAAATAGTATAGTATCATCATCATCATCATCATTGAGTGCAGCAAAGTGAAAGGAGATGCATAAGTGAGAAGAAACTACAAAGTTATCAATCTTTTGACCAAGTAATGAAAGTTATGTTAAGAAATGCAGTGCAACTGATTAAGAAGAGAATTGATCTAGATGAGATAAGTTCAGCTTTGTGCCATGAAAGAGTAGTACTGATACCAACTTCTAAGTAAGATGAATTCCATGCTCAGTAATTTGGTGGTTACCGAAGAGGCTAGGAGTAGATGAATGTCTTATGACAGATGTACAAGCCATGTACAGATGTGCAGTCAGCAAGGTGAGACTCAGTGGTAAATTTAGTGACAAATTTAATGTTGACATAAGAGTCAACTGGACCTTAACTTTCAGGTAGTTAGCCTTTCACGCTACAACAGAAAAGTTTAAGACCACCTATCCATGGGAACTCCTATATGTCAATAGCCTTGTTCATATTACAGAATCTGTAATAGATCTAGAAAAGGAATTCCATATAATAAAGTAAAAGCTAGAATCAAGAGGACTCAAAGTCAACTAAATGAAACTTAATCAATCCCGTTTCTCAGCTCTGGGTTCATTTGATGTTTTTTTCTTCTCCTATCCCAAAATTGAAAGACTCACTGCCTTTCCTATTAACATTACATTACAGAGTGTCTTAATTCTATTGCTAAATCTAGGGACATTCAGTGTATGCATATGCATGTTTGTTTTGTTTGGTATTTCTTTACATTTTCCTCGCAACACATCTTTATTTACTGTTCTGTCTACATACTTTTTTTTTTTCTCTGCCACAAGATATAAGCAGAAGAAACGTGCATGTAAAAGGAAGATCTAAGAAGTGGAGAAAGAAGATCAGAGAATCCAGAACCTCACAAAAGAAAAGCCAATGGATCACAGCAAGTAACAAGATGGTGTTCTGAAGAAAACTCAAAGAAACCGATGCAACCAAGGCAAAAACTGACCTTCAGTTAAAGACGATAATGGCAATCCATTCTGCTATAGGCACAAGGCCTGAAATTTGATGGGAGGAGGCAAGTTGATTACATCGATCCCAGTGCATAACTGGTACTTATTTCATCGACCCAGAAAGGATGAAAGGGAAAGTTGACCTTGTCAGAATTTGGACTCAAAAAGTAAATTCGAACGAAATGCCGCCCGATGTGCTAACGATTCTGCCAACTCACTGCCTTAAAAATGATACTGATATATATTTATTACAGGTAAAGTCGTAATATTCAACCTGGCTTCTCTCTCTCTCTTTCTCCATATATATATATATATATATATATA
>NC_068988.1:18173119-18174632 GCF_001194135.2 Octopus bimaculoides | reverse complement strand
CGCCTTTCAGTCTCTCTTTGCTTCTGCTAAATATTAATATTTAACTATCTATCTATCTATCTATATATATATATATATCATCATCATCATCATTTAACGTTTGCTTTCTATGCTATCCTGGGTTGGACGATTTGACTGGGGACTGGCAAACCAGATGGCTACACCAGACTCCAATCTGATCTGGCAGAGCTTCTACAGCTGGATGCCCTTCCAAACGCCAACCACACCGAATATATATATTGTCATCATCATCATTTTCATGTCCAGTTTTCTATGCTTGCTTTGCACGGGTTAGACAGAATAAGCTGAAGTAGATTTCTACAACTGGAGGATCTTTCATTCAACATCCTTCATTTGCCTTTAAGCAAGGTAATATTTTTCCTTGTCCAGACATGTTTGCAAGGAAGATAGTAAACAAATGATATCACATATTTGATAGTGACATTTGTTTACAATTTGCATGTGATATCAAGATAAAGAATCTCTCACACACACACACATAACACAGATACACACATACACAGATGTGTGTGCCCACACACACACAGACACACACACACGCATGTGTGCACGCACGCATGCGCACACACACACGCATGCACACACTCACATTTATATATGTAAACATATGACTAGCTTCTTTTAGTGTCCATCTACCAAACCTATTCATATTAGTTAGCTCAAGCTTACAGTAGAAGACACTTGACCATGGTGCTGTACAGTGGGATTGAACCTGAAACTATTTGGCTGTGAAATACATTTCTTAATTACACCACCATACCACTGTGTGTGTGTGTGTGTGTTCATAAGGAGAATGCACAAGCAATTGCTAAGGTGATTTTAAAGCTGCTTCAATAAGTGTCCATTATTTTATTCTTTCAGTTCAATAATATAATCAATCAGCTATCAATATGTTCATCCTATAGGGTTCAACACTTGAATTACTACCATCACAGAGTTTATAGATGACCTGGTCAGGGCATGAAAATATGAGATGTAATTTTAGGTTGACCATTTCATAACATTAGCACATGTGAGATTGACAGGAGAAAGTAACACATGCAACAACTAACTTAAAAGTCTTACCAAGATGAAAGCCTGGCCAGATGATTGCAAAGTAATATTGAACCATCAAAATATGAAACAATGGCTCTAACAAGGAAATGAATTCTATCAAGTATTGTATTGCACTTTCACATACATTTGTATATAGTATGAAAGAAGTTCATCATGTGTGTATATGTGTGTGGGTATATGTGTATGCAACAATGTGTGTCTGTTTGCAAAACTATGCTTGGCTAATATCATCATTTGTTGCTCAGCTACAAAGGTTGATGTTGTTTGTGGTTGGGCTGCAACTGATGAATTTAGTTAACATTTCCAATCAAAAAAATAGTGCATTAGCTTTGTGCAAGTGATTCCTATATTCCTCTGGACTAAAAGTCCTTGATGTAGAAAACATGTAAGGAATGGTAACAAAAAGTGAATAGGCGCAGGAGTGGCTGTGTGGTAA
>NC_068988.1:18171424-18173109 GCF_001194135.2 Octopus bimaculoides | reverse complement strand
TAAGGAATGGTAACAAAAAGTGAATAGGCGCAGGAGTGGCTGTGTGGTAAGTAGCTTGCTTACCAACCACATGGTTCTGGGTTCATTCCCACAGCCTAGCACTTTGGACAAGTGTCTCCTACTATAGCCTCAGGCCAACCAAAGCCTTGTAAGTGGATTTGGTAGACGGAAACTGAAAGAAGCCCGCCGTATATATATATATATATATATATATATATATATATATATATATATATATAATTAGACTGGAGCCTGGTGTTGCCATCCGGTTTCACCAGTCCTCAGTCAAATCGTCCAACCCATGCTAGCATGGAAAGCGGACGTTAAACGATGATGATGATGATGATATATATATGTATATACATATATATGTATGTATGTATGTGTATGTATATGTTTGTGTGTCTGTGTTTGTCCCCCCAGCATCGCTTGACAATTGATGCTGGTGTATTTACGTCCCCGTAACTTAGCAGTTCGACAAAAGAGACCGATAGAATAAGTACTAGGCTTCCAAAAAATAAGTCCTGGGGTCGATTTGTTCAACTAAAGGCGGTGCTCCAGCATGGCTACAGTCAAATGACTGAAACAAATAAAAGAGTATTTCTGTAAAAATCCTTTCTCCAACTTACTCCCAACTCAGTCATTTGTACATGATAAAAGCAACATTAAATGTAGAATAATGCTATAAATAATTTTGTGCAATTAAGTCATAATTATGTAATTTACTTATCAGGTGTACAATCCACTTGATTATATTGTACTATATATTCTATTATATTATACTAAATTCTACCATCTGGCTCTGAGTGTGCTTATCTCTTGTATATGGTCATCTTACATATGTTATGCACATAAATACATCTTGCTGTCCACCTAATTCCACTGAGAAAGAATTGGTGAATTCAAGGCTACTGTTGTCAAGTTTTGATGCATAGTGGGATCTTCACATGGTTGTGAAGCAGATTTTGTTGTTATGAATATTTTTCATAAAGAATAGAAGCATGGGGTCTGTGAAGTTAGAGGTTTGAGTTATTGAATATAAGATAATGGTTATTATGTTGTGCTCTTTAACAAAGTATTTTATTCTCTCTTGAGTAGCAACTTAATCAATTGTCTGGTTTCTAGTTTCTTTGGTGCCGTTGGCAAACTTCACTTTTATTGTAAGAACTTTCAACTTGATATTTTCTTCCCTCCAGCCCACCAGTCTCAGAGGACTGTGAAAGGTTATGAGCTATTTCCTTCTTCCTGACTTAGATAAAAAAAAATCCCCTTATTGAAAATAGGAATAATTTCCAAAGTACAAGTATTGGTGTGCTACTAATAGGTTACTATATAAATCCTAGCTACTTCATATATTTCCATTATTATTATTTTTTTTTTTTTGCAGCATTGGTAAACAAAAACATACATCTTGTTTCTGTACCCAAGCTATATATGAGGAAGTGCTAAAAAGTTCCTGTCCTTAACCCATTACCTCCCATAATTCTATTAACTGGAATTTTTTAATGAAACTTTGATTTCTAGCATAAAACAGCCTTAGAAACACTCTGGAATGATCAAAATAACATTTCAAAATAACATTTTAAATAGAAATAAGCGAGATATTGGGTGAAAAATTAGCAAACCTCATTTTAATATCTGAGAAATATACCTAGTAGATATAGCAAAAAGGTTAGATATGTGTA
>NC_068988.1:18165054-18170511 GCF_001194135.2 Octopus bimaculoides | reverse complement strand
TATATATATATATATATATATATATGCACACATACACACACATATAGGTCACAGTCAGAGCTAACTTAGAAGTTTTCAACAACAACCAATATATAATTATTTCTAGTTCAAGCACAAAGACAGTGGTTTCGAACAGAAGGGATTAGTTGGTTACTATGACCTCAGTCCTTCACAGGTCATTTATTTTATCAACACTGGATGGAAGATAAGTAGAGTTGACTTGATAGGTTTTGAACTTAAAGAGTGAAAGAAAAACTGCAAAGCATTGCTTCCAAGCTCTAGTGGTTCTGCCAACTTGTCTAAGAGCAGCTGATACTTAACATTAAAAACCATTTTCTTCAGTACACGTAAATATCAAAATTTAAAAATAGATAAATAAATAGATAAATTTATTGGAGAAAAAAATTTCATTTTAAAATAGCATTAAAAATATTAAAAGCAAAAAAAAAAAAAAAATAGTGGAATTAATTGATTTATAAGTGTACTTTATCTAATGTGATTTCACAAATTAACAAAAGCATCAAGAACAATAAAAACACTTTTTTTTTTTGTTTGTTACTCTACTTTTAAGCAATGAAGTGAAAAGTTGTAATTAATTATGTTTATGATTGAAATCTCCTTTGTAGCTTCTCTTAGGTTCAGCAGCAACTGTAACAGTTTAACTATAACAACAGTAAGGCAAGTGGAACATTGAAATATGTACATGGATGTAAGGGTGTATGGGAAGTTGAGTAAGTGCAATGATGATGCAGAACGATGTGCATTAGCCTATATAAAATATTAAAGTGCATATTCGTAATAATTTAGTAGAAATAAAAGTATTGGAATGGAATAATTGATAAGAGTTGGCTACATGTTCACGGCAAAAGCTTATTCAATTTGAATGTCCGATAACTGATAAAGGCAATTTACTTTTGTTGGTTTTGATAGTGCTAATGTTATCATTACTATTATCAGCATGATATTTTGACTTCAAATTGTTAATTAGTTACTAAGTATTTTAATATTTAAGAATATGTTAAAACGGCATTAGTGTAAAAGGCCAGGAGATTACAATTAAATGTAAATATTTTCTGATTATTATAATTATTATATATCTGCAAGTGGAGGCACAATGGCCCAGTGGTTAGGGCAGCGGACTAGCGGTCATAGGATCACAGTTTCGATTCCCAGACTGGGCGTTGTGAGTGTTTATTGAGCGAAAATACCTAAAGCTCCACGAGGCTCTGGCAGGGGATGGTGGCGAACCCTGCTGTACTCTTTCACCACAACTTTCTCTCAGTCTTACTTGCTGTTTCTGTTGTGCCTGTAATTCAAAAGGTCAGCCTTGTCACACTGTGTCATGCTGAATATCCCCGAGAACTATGTTAAGGGTACACGTGTGTGTGGAGTTCTCAGCCACTTGCATGTTAATTTCACGAGCAGGCTGTTCTGTTGATCGGATCAACTGGAACCCTTGACGTCGTAAGTGACGGAGTGCCAACAACATATCTGCAAGGCAGGAAGCTGGTAGAGTCATTAGCATGCTGGACATGCTTAGTGGCATTTTGTCTGTCTTTACATTCTGAGTTCAAATTCTACTGAACACAATTTTGCCTTTCATCCTTTTGTGGGGGTTGATAAAATAAATACTAGTCAAGCACTGCGGCCAAAGTAATTAACTAGCCTCCTCCCTCAAATTTCAGGCCTTGTGCCTATAATAGAAAGGATTATTATAATATATATGTGGGCACAGAATGGCTGAACAGTTAAGAAGTTTTCTTTGCAATTATGAAATACCAAGTTCAATCCTAGTGTGTGATATTTTGAGCAAGGGATTTCTTACTTTACCATTACCTCAGATCAAATCAGATTTAGTTGCTGAAACTGGGTAAACTGCAGCTGCTCAGAAACTATCGTAGGGATTGTACCTGGATATCAAAGGTACAGCCATGAAATGCTGACTCTTTTTGAGAATCATGACAAAGTGTATATATTTGTGGTATGTCTAGCCACTTAGATATTAAGTCAATGAATCAATAATGATTCAGTTGACTGAACAACTGAATCCTCATCGTTGAAACTGAGTAAAACATAAGCACGGCAGAGGCTGATAGAAAGACAAGTGAGCAGGCTTCACTGGTGGTGTAGTGATAGTGTGCATGAACAGACGAATGTGAAGGAGCTTAGAAAATAACTGGGAATAAGAGGAGTCAGATGTAGCATGCAAGATGCATTGGTATAGACATGGTGTATTTTGAAGTTGGTTAACCCTTTCATTACCAACCCGCTGAAACCGGCTCTGGCTCTGAGTACAAATGTCTTGTCTTTGTAAGTTTTGAATTAAAATCTTCCACCAAACCATAGTCACAGTTTATGTTTCTAACACTAGCTGAATGATAACTAAGTTATTTTACTAAATTCTTTGTTATATTTAACGTAATTGAAAGAAACACAGAACATCTCAAAATAAATACAGTAACAAAAGGGTTAAAGAAGTGCCAAGTGATCCACATATAAGATTCATGTGAAAGAGGAAAATTGAGGAAGACTTGAGAAGACATGATGAACTTAGATTTTAAGAGGTAAAAGCTCACAGAGACCACATCAAGTAGAAAATGCCGTGCCAAAAAGAACCTTTCCAACTTGTATAAACATGGAAAGCATTACATACTTGTTCATAGAACAAGTAGAAAGATAAATTTTATTCAGCGCATAGATACTGAACAGTATAGATATAAAGGATAAAATCCTTTTTTCCTTTACTCTTTTACTTGTTTCAGTCATTTGACTGTGGCCATGCTGGAGTACCGCCTTTAGTCGAGCAAATCGACACAAAGGACTTATTCTTTGGATGCCTAGTACTTATTCTATCGGTCTCTTTTGCTGTTCCATTGATCAGATCAACTGGAACCCTTGACGTCGTAAGCGACAGAGTGCCAACAACACAATTATCATTCTCTAATGTTTACAATCAACGATATTGAACAGACTACTGTTATAGAAGTACAGACTATTTTACTCTTACATCAATGTTGAACATACATAAATGTATTTCTTGAACAATTAATAAAATTATCTCAAAAGCAATGAAAACCAAACAATGAAAATAAAGCTACTAAAAATAACTTCAAAGATAAATAAAACCTAAACAGATTACAGCAATTTGTGATGATTTTTGATAGATCTGGAATGGTTTAAATAACCTGGAATCTAAAATTTACGTATATATGGATCTGCTCCTGAGATAAACCCTGTTTCATTTATTACAAAATACCCTATGCCAAACAAAAATATCTAAACAAATGTGAAAAGTTACAATTCATTCAGTACCAATCTTTTTTGAACCACATTACATAAATATGACTATGAGTGAGGAAATACATGATATATCTGTTAACATTTTTATATGGAGTTCAAATTTAGACAAGCATCAAAGAGCTTGTCTAAATTTGAATACCAGTCTTAAAATGTAGTTAACTGGGAATTAGTATTGAGTACAGAATAAGAATTACATTCAGTACAAACTTACAATAAATACATATGTATAAATGCAACTTAGCCCATTTTTTTTTACATACTTTTACAATGTTGGCATTGTTTAGATGACTGTATATTATTGAGGTATTGTTTTTTACAGCTGGTTACCTTCCTGTTACTAACCCTTACTCGTTTTACACGTAAGGAAATTTTTGTTACATTCATCCACAAAACAACACAGCTACTGAGTGGTTTCTGATAGAGAAATGACAACATCACCATCTGTATCTGAAATGTGGACAGTGAGATTTGCCGGCATCACTGTTCAGTAATATTTTGAAATAGCACAGAATATAATCATTCACACATACACATACCTGCATGCTCGCACACACACACACACACACACACACACACACACACACACAAGTATATGCACATAATGTGTGTATGTATATATATATATATATATATATATATATGATGGGTTATCCACTAACTATATTCACAAGGGTTTGGTTGACCAGACATTATAGTAGAGGACACCCAAAGTGGAGCACAGTAGGATTGAACCCAAACCCATATGATTGTGAAGCATAATTCTTAACCATATAGCCATATATACGGTACACACTGATGGAATTTATCAATGTCTGAATGTAAGTATGTGTCTGAGAGTGTGCATGAACACAATTTATTTCAGATTCTAAGCATACAGCTAGCCATTTTAACAAGTTTATAGTCATCATATAAATATATGTGTATTCCTACATACACCTCTGGATAGATGATATGTTTATTTATCACTGCCTATAAAATTTTTTGATCATATAAGAAATGAACCTGATATCTAAGAGGAGAAAATTTCACTCCTATTACTCTTTCTTTTAAAATAGTTTGGACTGTTGCATCTACGAGTGTGAGTATGCACACATTATCTTAAAGGAATCAGTAGAAGAATTACAAACACCTACTTCATTTAGAGAAGGTTGTTTAGAGACCTCATTGGTTTGATGTAGAAGCATTATGTATGTCAGAAGATCTTGCAATAACTTCTCTTTCAAGCAGATAATGGCAATTGTCGTCTTTATTTTGAATGTATAAATTGTGATGCAGAGGTAAATCTATTTATTGTCATTATAACATGCCCAAACTTGCAACATGGAACTGAATTGTGCTTATGAAGAAAGATGCAGTCTGATACACTTTGCCTATGCATGTAGGTATAGTTGTGTAGAAGCTCTTTGTTTGAATGTGGAGGCTTTTGAAAAGATATACTGATAAGCTGCATATAGGTAGCTGCTCATGTACACACACACACACACACACACACACACACACACACACACACACACACACACACACACACACACACACACACACACACACACACACACGTACACATACACACGTACACACACACACGTACACACATATATCTGATTATACATTTATGACAGCATATAGTCACAAACATATGCTTACAAAGCTTTCAGACAAAAAAGAAAATCTTATCCAGAGCACTTCAAATTCATGACTCTATTCTATAGCATATGGGTGCATATATATGCGCACTTGTGTTGGCGTATTATGTGTGTATGCATATATTCATTTTTACAGTATATATGTACACACACACAAACACACAAAAAAAATGCCTAGAAGTAATTTTATAATAGCAGTCTAAAGAGAGAGAGAATAAAAAAATGAAAACATTCTTTAAACTGTTCAGTAACCATTTACTAGCTCACTTTTATTTTTCAATTTTATTTTTATGATTACAAAAAAATGTCTGTCTTGTGAGTAAATCTTGTTTTAGATTATATACAAATGAACACAGTGGAAAGTGATTCACTTTTTTTGTTCTTTTTTTGTAACAAATATCTAAGAATATCGGCCATGATCGAAGATGAACAATAACGCTATAGATGTGAGTGCTTGTGTATATATAACATATATATATGCATATATACATTATATGTATATATATATATATAT
>NC_068988.1:18145871-18164954 GCF_001194135.2 Octopus bimaculoides | reverse complement strand
ATAATAATAATAATAATAATAATAATAATAATAATAATAAAGACCCAAGAAGAATAAATATTTGAACATGGATCAAAAGAGAAATAATATCTAATTCCAGGCTATGAAATTATTGCTTATTGAACCATGTTTACCTGGTCAACAGAAGATGCATGATACAATTCACTTTGAAAGTTATTGCATTGATCACTAAACAGAAGTATATATATATTTTTTTAAGTAAGTTCAAACTCAGAAAGGACACAGTAAGTAAGAATAAAATGGACGAATTTGCACACTTATTTTATATTCTTTTTCACTGTGTCTAAATTTAACTCATATAAATGTATACATGCACATTACATGCTCATTATATATATATATGTATGTACGATGTACATCTGTGTTCATCAGGATGTTCCAATGAAAAGCTTGTATTGATTTGTCAGGTCTTGAATCATTTTGATATGGGATGTAAATAGTAAGCAGTTTGCATGGGGTAACCACTTTACATAAGTGTGTTTGTTAAAGTCAAAGGCATGTTACATTTAAGGAAGACAGCAGCCAGTCTGACCACTACAAAGGGCAGCCTCAACCCACACTATACCATTCACCTAATCACCAATATGTACATCATTATTATCATTAATCTTGTTAATCTCACTATTTTCAATAATAACTGACATCAGAGTGCGTTCAACAAATAAAATTTTTCAAAGTTTCTGCATACATTACTTTGAAAAGAATTGAAGACTAAAAAGATTTTTGTTTTAAAATCCTCATTAGCAATGTTTAGATAGTTTTTTCTTTTGGATATATATATATATATATATATATATATATATATATTCTCTTTTAACTAGTTAACTTTTCTTGTTAGCCCATCTCTTAATTTCTCATGTTATAACATGCCATTGGTTAATATATATAAATGTAGTTAAGTTGTTTTAGTAATTACAAAATAACTGGAACCTTGTTTATATGTTTTTTAGTAGTAAATTTACTAAATTAACCGAACTGCATTCCCTAATTAGTAATCACTAATTGCATCCTTAACGGAAGCAAAGTAAAAAGAAAAAGAAAAGCTACAAGCTAATGAATTTGTCATATTAGCTCTCTATTTCTGCATGTCCTCCATTTGGCATCCAATTTCCAGCTAGGGTAAACTGAAATAGAGCTAAGTACTCAGCATAAGTCTGCAGATATTGATCTGCACTGATGCTTTATTTAAAAAGAAACGATTTACAATTCATAGAAACAAGCTTTTTTTTTTGTTAATGAATTGATTACATACTTATTTTCTCTATTTATTTGTATCCCAACTGGGGAACAGTAGTATCACTGGTTACAAGTGTCAAATGACCAATTATTAGTTAACAATATTTGTAGCAGTGAAAATAAAGAAAAAGTGCCTGTAATATGATGCACAGCAAATATTACAAGATACATTTTTTGAAAAATACCAGTTTTTCAATTTTCTTGGCAATGTTAACACACACACACACACACACACACACACACATACATGAACATACATATATTGAAGAATATCTGTAACCTTGAATGACAAGGGTTCACTTCAATCAACTGAACTGTTTGCTCATTGAATTAGCATGTAAATGGCTGAAGTTCTACAAACAGAAGTACCTTCCAGGTAATTCACAAGTAAAATCACCATGACACTGTATGTGTAAGGCTGTACCCTCAAACTACAATTACAGTCCATATGACAGACTTCTTAAGTTTCCACCAATCCAGATTCACACACAAGGTATGACTTGGGCATCCACACAGTTTTTGGCTATCAAATTCAGCTCATATGTTATTGGTAAACCCAAGACTATATAGAAGACATTTGGGCAAGGTACCAGATAGCAAACTGATTTTGGAGCCATATGGTTGTGAAGTCAAACTTCTTAAGCATATATCCATATCTGAGCCAAACTTTTTTACCACACAAACAAGCCTGTTCCCAATTCGGACATAAAAGTTTCTGCTATTAAAACCTGTATTTTTTTTCTGAAGTTAGTTTTTAGTTCTCACAGTTTTTAAACCTAAATATTATTGCAACATCTAATTTTAATTGGAATATGGAACATACACCAAGACAGATGTAGAAGTTTCCCCAATTATTTTTGGACTCATATTTAGGTTTTATTGTAGTGAAAGCAATAAAATTTGTGATATTAAACTAAAATGTATAGCGATGATTTTCATTGACAGATTGACATGTGTTCAGGAATAACATTTTGTTAACTATTTCCTTAATTCAATTACTTTTGCATGAGAAAATATGATTTCTTGCAGAGTGATATTTTTCAGTCATATTCAGTAATGCAGCTCATACCATGAGTAGCAGGATACGATGAAATGACAGCACCCTATGTACTCATTTATAACAATTCTTCATTATTCTGTATTGAATATATATGAAAAAATATTATCTTGTTTTATATTGGCTTATGTTGTTGTAGATTTAGCTAGGTAATTACATTTAATATCTAAGTATTAGCATTCATCCATCCATCTGCATAACCATTCTTGTGAGGGTTATTAGTGCAACATTTTCAGAATGCTCTCCAGTGAGTTCCAATATTTCAAAATAATTTAAAGCAACAATTAAAACTTTATATAATCCAAGCATATAAATCAAAGTTAGAAAACTATCTTATCTTGGAGATGATCAAAATGAAGCATGAAGAGACTAATGTCAAAATCTTCCCCAGGAAATGTTCACATTTTCTTTTCTTTTTAAATATAGATGTATTTCTTCTTTGGAAATGGTGAAGTTGATAAAGCTACACATAATGGAATGGAAATAATGGGTTAACAACTGCTCTGGACAGAAAATGTCGATGGTTGCCAATGGAACTTGAACTCGCATCTCCTGTGAATATAACTGGCATTCTGCCTTTGGACTAAAACAATTCTCTGAGTTTCTCAATCTATTTTAGAAACTTCAATCTTACCAGCAAGAATTGTATGCTGTTGAGGTAATGTGAAATAATAAATGTTTTTTGGAATGGTGGAGCTCAAAGTGTTGCTTTCATTCTTATGATGTCAACAACAAATGTATGCTTCACTTTTTTCATTTATTATTATTTTAACTTTGTACCATAGACTTTTGATATTGCTCATCCCCAAAATAGATATCAACAAGCTTTCATTGGAACATCTGAAAGGAAATATATATATAAGTAGGTAGGTTGTATCTACCTACACTCATATGTATGTACATATACATACATGTATATAAATGACATGTAGTTCTGAGTCTTTTAACATAAGAAAAAATTTGGAGCGGCATTCTTTTTGTTTAAATACAAAAATGAAAAGTGGAAGAAAATTAATATATAATGTATAATATTCCTAAATCATTCATATCTGATACAGAAATATACACACAAGGATATAGTACAGAGCCAGCCTTTTACAAAAGAGAACATTTGAAAAGAAAGAAATTAAAAAAAAATAAATGAAGAAAAGGAAATGAAGAAATCACAATGTAGCAAATATAAAGGAAATTACGCTAAAGTTATATCACAGTTAATTATTTTTAGTATACGACTTTTAATTATGTCAAAAGAATTACTTTATTAATATTTATTAATATAAATTTACAAAACATTTTAAGATTAATATGCTGGCTCTTTTAAATAATTATTATTACTACAGTTTAGATTTGTTTTTATTAAAGAGTTTTTAGATACAATTTTTTTTTGAAGAAAGATGAAAGAATGGAAATATCACAAAATTCAAATTTATAAAAATCTTATTTTACAATTTTTTTTTTTTTTTGTTTCTTTTAAAATTATTTAAGATTTGTTGATTTCATTCAATGTGATATTCTGAAACTCTGCTCAATTCTAATTGTTGATGTGGTATTATTTTAAAAATATTATGTAAAAATGACAAGTGATGTGATAACAACATGATTTTTGTGTCAAATTAGCATTTGGTAAATATTGTGAGTTCCCAAGCCCAATTCCATTGATAGCATCTTGGACAAATAACATTTTTTATAGCTTTTAGGTTGACCAATACCTTCTGAATGGTAGATAGAAATTATGTAGAAGCCCATCAAATGAATTATCTATAATTCAAAGGTTACACACTGTATTATACTAAATCTACCTGAGAATTACATTAAGGGGACATGTGTTTGTGAAGTACTCAGCCATTTATAAGCTAAATCAAAGAGGAGGTAATTCAGTTAACCTAATTCTCATTGAAGACCTACATCAAGCAGAACTGCAATCCCTCTGACCTGCTGAATATGATAAACAATAAAACTGGCTGGTGACAGATAGTCACAGGAATCCTTACAAGCAGTGCAACCGAATGATGTTTATCATAATCCTCATTGCAGAAACCAACAAAGTTCCATCTATACAGAATGTATTATTGTATTTGCATATTTACATTTGAATTGTTATGCTTGTATTGACTGTATTTATGAGTGAATGTTTGCTTCTGGATGATTCAACTGTAAACAGGAAAGGAACTATGTGTGAATTTGCAATATCCTGTTCTAATGTCTGTAGAAGGATATTTTTGAATCCTGAGCTATATTTGGAAGACTGAATGTCTCCCTTCATAATTTCTGTAATATAATGTTATGTAGAACACACCTATGTCACTGCAGATAATATCACTCATTCAACAATGATGTAAGCCTATTTTTGTATCATTCAATTAAATACAAAGATATTTCCATGGTACTAAGTTTTTTTAAATGTTGCAGTACAATAAATGAGTAGGGCTTAAGAGCATGTACTGTACTTTTCTTGATTGTTTTCAGTACCTATGTATGTAGTCATAAGCAGAAATAGACACTTTCTCAAGCTCCTCACTTTTGATCCCGTAAAACATCCAGAATGTGATAGGTGGTAATAGTGGGAGGCTTGCTCCTAGCTTGATATATTCTGTTTTGGTGATTATCCTTGTATTTGTCGTTTTGTCCTTGCTATGTTTTATCTTGCTTGACCTTGGCTGAGAAGGCTAAAGTAGTCTAAAGATTTTATGGAGGAAGCAAAGAGTTGTTTGATCCTTTTATAGATAAAATGTTAAACTAGGAGACATGATATCTTGTCTGTTGATCTATAAACAACATTACTGAGAACTATCTAAAAACAGTTACAGTGAGCACTACTTAAAATAGCTAATGTAGAAAATATATAAAATCTGTTGCAGTTTGGAATACCAAAAGCATAGTTTAAATGGTGAATATCTAAACAAATATAAACTAAAATACTGTTTAGAGTTGTCATTTCCAATTCCAGTCACTAGACACATTGAAACAGAATGCTTCGAAGAGAAAATATTCATATTATATTTGAATAAATAGAAGTGGATATATTTCAAGTAATTTGAGAAATGCAGAATACAGTATTGTATTTATGTATTTACATTTGAATCTGAATGTTTGTGTAGATAATATACAATGATTCTAGCATCTGAATAGGATATTAGTTAGAAATAACGAAACTATTAGTTGTGACTGGTTGAGTAGGTTTTACATTAAAAAATTAAGTTTTGAGGAAATTAGCATAAGGTTGTCTATTCAGTATGAAATAAAGGCCAGTACAAGTAACTTTGATTTACTGCTTTGCATAGAAGTGGTTTCCAAAAGAATAAATTGATGATAATTGAACAATCATCAATTTATACATTCTGCTTTGTAATGTTTTTTAAAAACTATTTTCTGATTTTAGTCATTGGATTATAGCCCACTCCAGGGCATCTTATTTGAAAAATGTAATGAAAGGTCTGCACAATTAGAGGTAATTGATGCTCTGCTATAGAAGCAAATAATATTTGTCTCTAATGATTGTTTGTTCATTGCAAGAAAGATTAGTATTCATCATCATCATCATCATCATCATCATCGTTTAACGTCCGCTTTCCATGCTAGCATGGGTTGGACGATTTGACTGAGAAGTTAAACCAGGCATTAGTTTTCATTGATCATCCAGTATGAGCAGTTTCTTTGATTAGCTAGAATCAAACACATATATCTTAACTTAGTGTGTCTATAAGTACTCATTGATCTCAGAAGGATAACTGGCAAAGTTGATCCTGTCAGTTTTTGACCTTAGAATGATTAGACCCGAAAATAAACATATTTTAATGATATAGTCAGAAGAAGAAGGGCAACATCTATGATTCCTTCAGGACCTTTGAGGTAGGTGGAAGAAAAGAAGGAAAAGAAGGAGACCTGGCCTAAATGCTATCAACAGAGTGGATTCTGTAAAATCCACCTAAGAGTAAGAAAGTGAATGTCAGCTACCCAAGCATCTAGTTGACTCTACTAATTTTTAAATCGTTGTTCTAACTCAAATGAATATTGACCAGCAATTTCAGGGGAGGCTGTAAGTTGATTTCATCAACACAAGAGCTCAAGCGGTATTTATTTTATCAACCCTGAATGGATAAAAGGCAAAGTCAACTTTGGTGGAATTTGAATTCAGAATGTAATGATGGATGAAATGCTGCTAAGTATTTTGTCCACTGTGCAATCAATTCCGCCAGCTTGCTGTGTAACTCAAATGACTATTGGAATGTGTTACTGGTTATGAGTTACTCATCTAGATATGCATTACAATTCCATTATGAGCTACCCAACCAAGCTATTGTGAGTTACCCATCTAGATGTTAGTTAACTATTCAGATATGAGTTATTTAATTACTGTGTATTTATCTAGATGTTAATCACTAATCTAGATTTGATTAGTCTAATGATTGATACATATGTAATATGAGTTACTTATTCAATTATCTGTAATTCATTTATTGTAAAGTCCATTTTGATTGATAAATAAAGTCCTGCAGCATATTTATTCCATCTTGGCTGAATACATTGCCAGGCAAAATTTAGACTGAAGTCCCAATCAAAATGAATTTTACAATAAACCCTGCTCTATTTTCAGTATTTCATTTCCCTTTCCCTAAATTTTCTTTTATTATTCTTAAACTTATTTTAAAATTATGGTTTTGAATGTTGGTACAAGGCCAGCAATTTTAAGGAGATTGGGGTCAACCCTAGTACTTGACTAGTATTTTACTTTATTGACCCTGAAAGGATAAAAGGCAAAGTCAACCAAGGCAGAATTTGAACTCAAAAAGTAAAGAGTCAGAAGAAATACTGCTGAGCATTTTGTTTGCTGTACTAAGGATTTTGTTACCTTACCACCTTCAACTTACTTTAAAATAATAACCTTCAATTAACATTACGTGTTACCCATCTAGTAAAGTCATCTATCTAAATATGAGACACACATCTAATGTGAATTACCTACCTAATCCAGGTACCTATCTTGATGAGATTTATGCATCTAGTTATGAATTACCCTTCTATTTGAGAATTGTCCATCTAGTTAAGTGTTATTCCTCCTAGTACGATTAAAACCACCTGATTACTCACAAAATTAACATATGTTTGTTTTCCATTCACTTTATGAACATTTATTTTGTCTGTCATGGCAAGAATAGCCATTATAATTAATAACTGCTTAATTATCCAGTTATTTATGATACTCTGTAATTGAGCTATCAATTCACTGACCTCAAAATAAATTATTATTGCTGATATTTCTATTTTTTTTAACTGCATTAAATAAAATATTGACATTAAAAAATACTATTTCTGCAGACAATCTTACTGTCCAGATCAATAGATTTACCTTTATATATCACTTTTAATAATATCAATTGATTCAAGCACCTGTTGAATATAGTCTATGGGGTTAAATGTTTCTTTCAATGAATGTAGGCCACAAACGACCCATATGGTTGTTGTCTATTTTTATATATATATATATATATATATATTTGGTACTGTATAATCGACAGTGTTGAATATTGAAAATGTTGAATTATTGAAGAGATGGTGCATAACAAATTAAATTCATATTAATGTTATTCTGTTTAATGCCTGCCAGCCCTAAATATTGCTTTGTATATATTTATGAACATTCAGTTTTAAGTCAGTCTTTTATCACTATATTTAATATGGTATAATCACAACTAATGACATTTCCTTTCTTGTTGTGAATCTCTATAATCCATATAGGCTTTTGAAATTTGCTTTATACTTTTAATTATAGAATAATTTTCTAACACAGACACAAGGTCAGATATTTGAGATGAGGGGGAATAATTGATTGATATGGACTCCAGATCTTGGCTGGAGACCTTATTTCATCAAAGGGACGAAAGGCAAAGTTAACTTCATGAGGTTTGATCTGAGGATGTAAGGAACCAAAAGAAATACTGCAAGGCACCTTGTCCAATGCTCTAACAGTTCTGTCAATTCATTGCACTCGTTTCAATTTAGACACAAGGCTAGAAATTTTGAGAAGCGGAGTTAGTCAATATCATCTATCTCAGTACTTGACTGGCACTTTATTTTATTGACTCTAAAACATGAAAGGCAAAGTTTGACTTCTGCAGGATTTGAACTTAAATATAAAGACTTAAACAAACTACCACAAGGCATTTTTTCCCATTGCTTTATTGATTTTACCATCTGACTGCCGTTTTATAGTTATAATTCTCTCTACTAGAGGCACAAGGCTTGTTTTGTAATTATATAATAAAAATTATTATATTATAAAAATTATCACTGTGTTGTAGTTTCAAATTTAGCAGAATGATAGTAAATCTAACACGTTGGTTCCTAAATATTCATCTTTTTATGTAAATTTTTTTCTTTCCATAACATCTTAGAATAAAGTTCCCCAAGCAAGTTATTTTGTCTGCACCTACAACTTAATATTCAACCCTTCAAATTATAGAAACTTTTCTCAGACATTACATGTTATACATGAAGAGTGCTTTGAATGGAGTAGTAAGTACTTGATGACCCAGTTCTATGATCTGGTTTGATTCTGCTTTCACTTAAGTTTCTGATGATCTTGGAAAGGCTTCAACTACTTCTTGTCTTACCAGTGTCAGATATTGCATTTATTAAGGGATTATTTTCTAAAATAGCCACTTACTATTTATATTGATCCGAAACTACAACTCATAAACAATTACTTAAAGGAAAGGCTAGAGAAAATGCTCAATAAAACTTCATTGTACAGTAGACCATAGCCTACATAATGTAGAGAGGCAAAAGAAATTAGGTAAAACTTTCCCCTTAATGATGAAGACATTAATACTAATATTAAAAAAAATAGCTGGAGAGACAAACTTAAAATTTTATTTCATGAAAATTAATTAAATATAGACTGTAATAAACAATGTGTTTGATCTTTGATAACATGGGGACAAATCTGGACATGTTTCTGTCGTATTAGACTTCACCAAAGAAGCTTAGTTTGATCATTAATCTCTATTTAGTCTTTAAGAATATTAGAGTAAAGATTTGATGATATGGTAATGCCGTGAACTCCAGTACTTGGATTATTTGAATAACTGGACTTACATTTTAAATATTTATTTCATCATCCTCATCCTCATCCTCCTCATCATCATCATTTAGCATCTGCTTTCCATGGTGATATGGCTTAGGCAGTTTGACTGAAGTTGGTAAGCTGGCGAGCTGCACCAGGTTTCAATCTGATTTGGCATGGTTTCTTATAGCTGGATGCCCTTCCTAATGCCAACCACTCCAAGAGTGTAATGGATGCTTTTTTACGTGCCACCAACACAAGTGCAAGTTATGTGACACCGGCATTAGCCATAACTATGATTTCATTTGGCTTAACAAGTCTTCTCAAGCACAGCATATTGCCAAAGATTTTGGTCACTTACCATTGCCTCCATGAGGCCTTATTTAAGTTTTCAAATTATCTTTAACCCTTTTAATTATCTAGATTAATTGAAACTGTTTCAGAAACATCTTCCTCGACTAATTAATTTTCTAACAATGCATATTCATCATAATAATTAGCATTACTTAAATATAGTTTCATCTTAATGTAAGTTTTTCCCCCCCCCCCTTGCTTTAGGTTAAATAGATATACTCAAATCCGATTATTACCATAGCAACTGGATAGAAGCATTGTAATATGACAATGTGTATAAAGGAATATAGAATTGAACTCAAATTTCCAGCTGGCTATTCTTGCTATATTATATTTCCACATGCAGAACTCATAAAATTAATTATAGTATTCATTATTTTCTTTGTGTTTTGTTCTGTTTAAACTACAACAAAAGCAGATCATCTCAAGAATCTAGCTAATTCTCCTAAAAAACACAGTTATTTATAATACAGAGTATATTTTATTACACGCCTATACCATCAACACCTGGTGAATAAAATAATCAATGATTTCTTGACTACATAATCGGTTGACCAGTTGACGTAGACTTACTAAAAAACATCATTTTTCTGACATCTATGAAATAAGCAGATTACCATTAAAATACCAAAGGCCATTAGTTACAATGAAAAAGGGCCTATGTGAAATAGCATAGTGTAATGTAGACTCTCTGCAGTAAAAGAGTTGAATCTGCAGGAACTGAATTACTCATTAAGAGCAGGTATAGAGTATTTGCAACTATACTCTAGTTTACCATAAACATTGTTATTCTTAATATTTGGATTTAAGTACTATCATTTGTAGATTATTGTTGCTATCACTTACAAGAGAGTGGATTAACACAGTGATTAGAAAGTCACACAAAATACTTTGTACTGTTGGCTTTAATGCAGAACATAATCTGTAGATAATATTTCAGATGTGCATAAGGTGTTGAACTGGCAGAATCTTTACCACATTGGGTGAAATGCTTAGTGGTTTTCATCTGTCTTTGAGGTTCAATTTAGCCAAGGTGGACTTTGTCTTTCATCCTTTTAGGATTGACAAATTAAGTACCAGTTGAGCACTGGAGTCGATGTAACTAGCTTACCCACAAGCCCTGAACTTGCTGGCCTTGTGCCAAAATTTGAAACCAATATTTCAGATGTACAAAACATTAATGGTTTCCTCAGTATATTAGAAGATAGAGTTGGTGAATTATATACACTATTTAATATATAATAATCTGTCATGGGGACATCAGTTAAAGGCATTTTGTGCAGGACTGATGCTGGGATATCTATCACTTTAGGTCAGTCCTATAAAGTGTGCTCTCTTCTCTCAGATATGACTATTTTGTGAATACAGCCAGGAGTAGTAGCTTATAATAAAATAGTGTATAATAGTTCAACTGGAAATGATTTAATTATCTGATATTGTTAAAACATTGTTTGAAGATCCAAAACATTTCTTCCTTAACAATGGATACTGAAGTTAAACTTTAAAAACTATGCTATGATGTTTTGTTTATCTTTGTCTTTTTTGTTTATATTCTTTGAAAAGATTGGATTAAGAAATTCTGTCTAAGGACTTCAGAAACTGTGTGGCACCCATAGATTACAGTGCCCTAGGAATCATCTGGTTTACTGAATACATAGTGCTGATCCCGTTTCTGTGTCTAAAGTGATGTTACCAGTAACTATGATTAGATTCTTCCAACATCCCAAAGAATGCCTCAGATGATGAAAGTATGCTGTTATCTCTATGGCATATATTGTCGGATAATGTTATCTAATTGCTTTGAGATCTTGTGTGTTGGTGTTTTATTTGAGAATTTGTAGGTCATAGGATGTTGTATTATTTAAGTAATTTTATTACTCTGTAAATATTTAATGGAATCAATGAGGAGGAGTGGTTAAATCCAGTTTTTAACTAGGTAGTGTTGTGTTTCACAAAAAAATGTATGGTTCTGGGAGTCCGAAGTCTTGCCTGGCAGTCTGACAAGCCACTACGAGCAAAACTTCAGAGTCACAGTTACAAAATATTTTCTAAAAATAAATATCAAAATATTTAGATTCTACATTTGTGTTGAATTTTTTTTAGTTTAATTTTTAGAAATTTCTTTAAAAATACATACCTTAAGTATATACTCACATATATATACATACTTGTGAATATATATATATGTATACATGTATGTACATATGTATGTATGTATGTATGTATGTATGTATGTATATATATATATATATATGTATATATATATATATATCATCTTATATGTATAAATGTATATGATGATATGTATATTAATGTCTGCTTTTATGTTATAATAAAAACAATTTTAGCTTAAATTGAAGGATTACTCAATACATTTGGCGGATTACAAATTCATTATTCTTTAAGAAAAATAGTATTGACTGTCACTTGGGCAACTAAACCATCATTAAACAGTATATTACTGGTCATGGCATATGACTGATCAGATTGTTACTAGAAATTTCATACTGACTTGACGGTATTTCATGTACTCAGCAGCACTGGTGACTCTTCAGACATGTTAGCTGGAAGTACATAGCCTCTCTTATGTTGGAGTTATGTATAGACCAAAAGGTTTCTCATTTTATGTAGCTTTCTTACCAGTTGGTTGGAGGCCTTGGCTGTTAATCAGAAGGCATGTGTGATGCTGGAGTAGAGTGCTTTGAAACCAAATGCAAGAGACTGTATGAAGGAGAGGAGGAGAAATCATCATCAAACCCCTGCAGCTGTTGTTTGGGGTCACTTTTTGTGCCTTCAGTGTCACAGGATCTGTCTATCTAATATTGGTTTTATCAGCTATGAGAAACAATGTGCTGGAAGCAGAGGAGGATCATGTCATGGATCAACACTGTCATCACTTTTGATGGGCTGTCATAAGTAAGTAAAAAGTATGTGTAGACCCTGTTTGGCTTAGTATTGGTAAAATAAATCGAAACAAAACATATTTTCCAAGAGAATGAGTTTCTTCCTATGGATTAGAGTGAACTATGATTGAAGCATCCCAGTTGTGAGTGTGTACATGTATGTCATTGCTTTGTCCAAAAATGGGCATGACCACATTGCTAAAACAAATTTCTGCTTATGAGGGTATATATTGAAATGTAAGAATTGATATATAGAATGATAAATATGTCTACCCCTTATACATAGTTTCAATTGACACTTAATTGAGAACCTATGTTATGCTTATTTTGTATGAAAATACCCATGTGTGCAAACAAATATACAGGTATGTGATGTCATTTTTGCCTTCGTTTTGGCAATTTGTTATCTGAAAATTGTCCCCAAATTTACCCATTTTTAACATTAACAGCACCTATTCCATCAGTACTTGCTTCATTGAGTTATCAGACATTGAATATCGTTATATTGAATGTAATCACAAATCTAGAACAGCATTGAAAATTTCATTAGAAGTGTAGAATATTTAAACAAGGTTATTAATTATTGAGTTTTCATCTTTCTTATACTCATTTGGAAAAAGATATACATCTTTCAAGAAAATCAACGGTAAATAAAAATATGAAATAATATTCATGCAGCTCTGAGTAAATGACTTTGATAAATGTCAATGAATATTTATTGAAATTTCAAAAAAGAAGCAATTATGAATTTTGAGAACAAAATGATTGGAAATTAGATGTCTGAAATGTAGTATATCTATATCATTGAAGTGTTTTATTTAGTGAAATTTTACTATATTAACCATAAAATGCTACTTAAGGTATGAATATTTCTAAGACAAATGATCATAAGATATTGATGTATTTGACAGCCAATAATATACTTCTAATTTCATGAAATAGCATTCAATTTTGATGATTTATATTAAATTGGTAAATGCTTCATTGTTTCAATCCTTGAAAGCAGGTGGCATGTTATGCCTTTAAGCAAGGTACTTCATTTTACATTGCTGTATTCCACTCAACTGTAAATCAGGATTATTAACTACTGGAAGGTTAACCCTGCCATTCTATTCAGAGGGTAATCCTGTAATTTCTGTCATTTGAACACCATGGAAACTGAGACAAGCTCTGACCAATAGGCATGAGAAGATTTGAACATGTGTGTATGTGTGTGTGTAAAGTAATGTATATACATATATATATATATATATGTGTGTGTGTGTGTATGTGTGTGTGTGTGTGCACATATTTATATATATATAGTCACATGTGTGTGTGTATGTATATTATTATGTATATGAAGTGTTTTTCCAAGAGAATGAGTTTCTTCCTATGGATTAGAGTGAAGCATCCCAGTTGTGAGTGTGTACATGTATGTCATTGCTTTGTCCAAAAATGGGCATGACCACATTGCTAAAACAAATTTCTGCTTATGAGGGTATATATTGAAAATTAAGTATGAGGGTATATATTGAAAATTAAGTACAAAATGATTTCAGTTCAGACGAGAAAGAGCAGGCTGTTGATAGGAAGGATCATCCTTATTTTTTTTTTTTTCAATAGGCTTACTTGTCAGGAATCATTCAATATCAATATAGACATCAAAGAAAATGTCAAATTACTTTGACAATTCACTGACTCAGTAATTTTTGTATAATTTAATCTTATTTCCTGCCATGAAAATTATTGATCTATCAAGCTTGATCTGAGAGCATAATTGATTCTGAATGGTACAACTTGCAGGATTTCTGAAAAATATTATAAGTTATTTTATTTCTTTCCTTTACAATATTTTACCCTTTCCTTTTTGGAACTACTCATTCTTCTCATCACCAGTAAATTGAAAGCAATGTATAAGGATAACAGATATCAGCATCTTCTGACTAGCATCTGATTAGTATGATGCTTTAAATTCTGAAGCATTAGTAAGTGATTTAGTGCCGAGATGTTATCAAGTGATGAATGCTTAAACAAACGTGATATTTTACTGCCAACTTCATATACAAAACTATTTTTAAGTGTGCAGTTTTTCTCTATTTCATTATAGTGTTAGATATGAAATAGAGGGGGAGGTAGAAAGACAGAGTAAAACACACATACATATGTTATAAAATAACACTTTTATGTGTAGCATAGCTTGAAGGTGATGGGGAGGTTGTCATTTAGTAAAGGTGCTTAAAATACCAAAATCTTCATTAGCAGGTTTCTAGTAGATTTTTTGGCATTTCACCTCAAAAATACATTCTTCTGGTGATATACTAATTACATAAGGATTTTATTGAATACCAAGATACACATTTCACTCATAAATAATCACTTTATGGGAAGAATTAAGGATAAAGACAAGAGTTTTAGACTATGATGGAAGAATTTCATTCCAGTCAAAAACAAAGTTTCTTGAATTGTCAATATAAGTATGGGTTCAGTCATGCTATAAAGCTTCATGTACTAAAGCATCTACACTTAGAGTAAGCTGACTTGAAGAACTTTTGTTTCTTCTCTACATTATATGGTCACAGGATTTGGTGGGAGAGCAGCCAAATATCTCTCAAGAAAAAGAAAGAATTTTAGATAATATAGTCATGGCTGCACAACACGAAAAAAATTTATGAAAATAAAATGATGTGATGGTTATAGAAGGAACATCTTATATCATAGGTCTTCTCAATCAGAACTGACCTATGTGTGACCAATTCCATTAACAATCTTGTTTCTAAAACTTCTTCTGCAAAATATTAAAGAGTGTTGCAAGCTGAATTAAGTTAGAAAGGAGGAATTAAGATTTTGGAATGGAGGAATTAAGATTTGGAATGGAGGAATGGAAGAATTATAGTTCTTTGTGACAAACAATGTGCTAATTCTAAATGTTGAGTTCATGTCTTTGATTATAAGTAGCTACTGGTTTCAGTGTTTTCAAATTGTTTCCATTTCTTTACATCTAAATTTCTCAAAGAGAAGAATACTTTGAAATGTCAAATCATACAAGAACCATTGTAGATGTTTAAGTCTAATCTTATCAATTGTACTAAGAATTCTGAAACGTGATATTCAACCGAAAACTACAATTGTATCATTATTTGGTATTGCTTCCAAAGTTAACTAAATGGGAAATAGTCTTCAATCTTTCTTATTTAAGAGTAGAACCTTTCAATATTACGTATGTAGAACAATATACAAATGTACATCTGTGTCCTACAAGCCTATGAATCTCCAAGTCATGTGGAACTAAGTCAGACTGATATTAAATACATGTAACTCCAACCAAGAAGTGTTAAGAGCTACTTTCCTTCATTTATCCACCTCATTCGTGCACGTGTGTGTGTGTATATGTATGTGTAAGTGTGTACATGCATACATACATATATATATTGTGAAGATCAAGTTGATTGAGATTTCAAGATTTCTCCTTTAATTTATTCAGTCTGATTGAACAAACTGTAAGGCAAAACTTGAAGTCCTTGTCTACTTGAAGTTTGCAATAAATTTGACTCTACTTTAAGAGTCACACAATCAGTAAATGCCCTGTTGTTCTTAAACTTGCATACATATGTGTGTGTGTGTGTGTGTGTGTGTATGTGTACAAAACTATGTAATCATTTCTTCATTGTTTTGATTTTATCAATTTTGTATATGTTCTCTTAAATTGCTACTTGTGAAAATTCAATTGAATTAAATATATTATCTTTTTTTGCAGAGCTGCCAAATTAAGCAGATATTTTATGTGATAAGAATTAAAATTTGTAAATAAATAATTGACATTTAAAAACTCAAAATAAAAACAATACAAAAAAAAGAAAAACTACTAATAATGATGAGTTTTTTTTTTTTTTAATTTATGAAATGTTTGGAAAGTAAAATGAGGTACCTTATCTATGGACATGATGGATGAATTGGCAACGTGAAATGAACTTATGAAAATAGGGACAAAAGAATCTTGACATTTTCACTTGGTGATTGTATTTCACAATAATGAAAATGATAATATAAATGATTAAAATAAGTAATGCAATCTTAAACAATGAGTATATGAAAGCTTGATAACGAACAGATGAATTTGATTAGAAAGTGAAGTAATGAAGATGATTACTGATGCTTCATGTTAGGATAAGGTAGATGAGATATGATATGTTGAAAGATTAGTAATGACTGAATGATAAGTTCTAAGTATTTAATGATAATGGTGTTGAAAATATGATTAGAGGAAAACGAAAGGAAAGAAGTCTTCTGTTTGTTTTCATGTATTTGCTTTGTAAAATTCATGCATTTTTGTTATTTAGGATACCATTATCTGAGTAAAACAGGAAGCTTAATTTGGGAGCTAATTATTAGATTTCAAAAGGAAAAAATTAGTTCTTCACAAATTTCTTTCCTTTTCATTTTTAATAAGAAAATTCTTCTTTCTTTTTCTTGGAAATATTAATTGAATTTTTCTTCTTAATTAGTTGAAGATGGTAAAAAAAAAAAAATTAAAAAGAAAGAGCTACATCCTTATGCTTTGTCTATTTCAAAATATGCTTGTATCAAAATATATGCAGCTGGCCATTTTGAAAATAATACAAAAATTTCAAATAAATAAATCATATTTAAAGAAATAAACCAACAAAATCTCTGAGAAATCCTTTAAGTTCCCAGGATCTTCATACTATGCATTTCTCTTTAAATTCATATTTATTCTTACCATAAAATTCTTCAGACAATTACTACTATTTACGTCATAGTTTTTTTTTTATCACTATTTGAATGGTGGCCTGCATAACATTATTGAAATTCTGCTGACCCACTAAGGAAAACATGGTACTTTTCATTGTAAATGCAAGTCTGTCAACACAGACTTCAAATAACAAAAAAAAAAAAAACCCCAAAAAACAAAAAAAAACCCCCAAAAAACAAAAAAAAAAAACGGTTGTATGTATATACATACAGTTCTATATTTAAGGAATGAGGAATTATGTACATCATTTACATTATTTATATTTGACGGATATTTGTCCTCATCTTGTTTGTTGTTAACACAACGTTTTAGCTGATATACCCTCCAGCCTTCACCAGGTGTCTTGGAGAAATTTTGAACCTGGGTTCTCATTCCTAGGTTATTTTTTGATGTTGTTATTATTATTATTATTAGTACAGCCTGGAATCAAACTCAGAATGTTGGGAATCACGGGCACATGGCATAGTGGTTAAGAGCGCAGGCTACTAATCCCAAGATTCTGAGTTCAATTCCAGACAGTGACCATAATAATAATAATAATAATAAAAGCACCCACTACACTCTTGGAGTGGTTGGTGTTAGGAAGGGCATCCAGCTGTAGAAACTCTGCCAAATCAGATTGGAGCCTGGTATAGCCATCTGGTTTGCCAGTCCTCAGTCAAATCGTCCAACCCATGCTAGCATGGAAGACAAACATTAAATGGTGATGATGTTATGTGTGTATGTGTCTATGTGTCTATGTGTCTATGTATGTATGTATCTATGTATGCATGCCTGTATGTATCTCTCTCTCTCTCCCTCCCTCTCTACATATATATATATATATATATATATATATATATTATTTTGTTTAAAAGAGTTCCAACACTGTCTGCTTTTTATGTTTTATTTATATTCCTGCAAAACCAATGTAAATAAAACATAAAAAACAGACAGTGTTGGAACTCTTTTAAACAAAATAATATATTCCTCTATACACAATCATACAACTCCCCCCCTTTTTTTGCATTTATTTTTACTCGCATATATATATATATATATATATATACACATTTGTTTGTGTAAGTGTGTTACAACAGTTGTAAATGTATATCACCATCATTCAAGGAATGTCATTTGTTTCCAGACTTCCATTAAAATATGTCCAGCTTTAGGGAAATATTACTTTGCTTGGAAACAGGCAAGGCTTGGTGACAAGTTGAGCATCTGATCATAGAAAATTTGCCTCAGCAAATTCTGTTTGGCTTATGCAAGCATGGAAAAGGGGATGTTAAAATGGTGATGATGTTTATAAAGACACCAATGATACATATATATGTATATATATGATTGACTTCTTTCAGTTTACATTACCAAGTTCGTTGTTAATTGGAGGCTATTGTCCTATAGTAGAATACACTAACCTAAGTTGCTCACAGCAGGACTGAACCCAAAACTGCATGACTGGGAAGTGAGCTCTTTATTTGACTGAATGAGATTCCATAATGTAAAAATGATAATGACTGTTCCCAATGTAACAAGGCAAAAGAAGGACCCTCAGACAGCAGAGTTAACAAAATTGGAGAGAGACAGAGAGGAATGAAGGAGAGAGAGAGAGAGAGAGAGAGAGAGAGAGAGAGAGAGAGAGAGAGACAGAGACAGAGACAGAGACAGAGACAGAGAGACAGAGACAGAGAGAGACAGACAGACAGACAGA
>NC_068988.1:18134240-18145861 GCF_001194135.2 Octopus bimaculoides | reverse complement strand
AGACAGACAGACAGAGAAAAGAAACATATCTAGGAGTGAGTATGTGAGTATGTAGAAATTTAGGTGAAGTTGGTTAAAATGATCTTGGTCTTGATAGTCAGTATCCAAGTAGATAAAAAAGCAACATAATTGATTTTTTTAATGTATTGATTTCACTCTAGTCTGAGTTGGATATCAGTATCTGTTTACGCATAAAGATTTAATTAAATTAATTTACTTAGGACAAAAAAATTGTTCTGTAGCTTCAAAATATTGCATACGAACAAAATCTGCAAGAAATCAACCTTACAAGTATTTGCTACAAATTTATCAACACTGATTAGATAGACGTATTTTACCAACTACATCTTTACCCTGAGTGGCTTTATTTCAATGAAGGCAATTAAACTGAAGAGACATTAATACAAATTACAAGATGAGGAACTGATGCTTTTACCTTCAGAATTGTATATTCTTGGTGTAAATGTTCAAAGTGTAAAAGTATTGAATTGGAAGTTTATGCTTGATTGAATTTGCAGCATTAAAAATTTCTATTGGCATATTTTATTTTTAGCCAAAGAAAGCAGTGGTGATGAGGTTTCACAGGGCCTCTGACTGGGGTAGAAGAGAGAGAAGAAGTGATTCTCTAACTGGAGATCTGACCCAAATGTTTTCTGTGGGTTACTCTCTGCTAAAGGCACCCAAGTTGTCATCAGGTAGTGTTAAACAGGGGGACAAATAAAGTCTACCATCCTACTAGGCCACAGCAGGATTTGAACTCAGAAAGCTGAAAATCAGAACAAATACTGCAAGGCATTCTATTCACTACTCTAAAAACTTTTACAAATTTGTCACCTTTGTACATAGCTAAACAAAGGCACTCTCTTGATTAACTTTAACTTGGTTTGATGTAATCAAATAATTAACTGATTTAGAATTCAACAAATATATTCAAATAGAATTCCTTTTAATGACTAACAAAACCGATACAAAATGACTAAAATGCTATTGGAACCAATTCTTCAGTTCTAGAAGGAAGGAAAAATAAAGTTAACTTTAGGTAGATTGGAATTACCAAACCATTAATTTACTTCATCAATTATAATGTCACTTTGATCCACTATCTACTATGGATCTACTATACTATTGACTATTGCATAGCTTTTTATTTTTATTTTTTTAAAATATAAATAACTAAATGAAAGTAGTATTTTCTAATAATAGTCAAACCTGCTTTGAATAAAATGTCTATTTACCATGGTTGCAGTAACATTGATTAAAAGCTTCTATTGAAATGGCAAAAATAACTTATTGATTGATTTTTTTTTTTTTTTTTTGCTTGTCATTTGCCAACTTTAAAGTTTTCCTTATTGTTTTTGAAAAATAACATATATCGCAAAAGTTTTTCTCTTGCTCTATTTTATAATAGTGGAATATTTTTCTAATAAAACATTAATGAACCTTTATATTTAACAAAACAAAATTATCTATATGAAATTGATTTGGTATTATTTGTTTGATGCACAAGGACAACAATCTTAAGAGTAGTAATGGACATTTAGATATTCCATTGCACCTAAAACTTTGATGATATTTTAATTACTATCCATCAAATGTTCATCAAATTAAATTATACTAAAAATTACAGCAACAAACCTATCTTTAGTTACTAGATATGCTTTATTATAAGGTGACATTTAAAACAAAAATATAGATGTATTTGGTGATCTATAATATAAATGGTCTTGTCATGGTGATAAATGTATAGAATAGAATCTATAATAGAGATTTTGTATAAAGGTTATGAGGTAGTTCTTTGTTCTTGGTAGTTATGGTAAATCAGATAAAACAGAACCAAATGAGACTGGTTGTGGCCAGCATCAGATACAAAATGTAACAGAAAAAGTACAATGAAATTATCATGGTGAATGGAGTAACCAATGTTTCAGTCTTCAGCATAAAGATGACAGGAGGGAAATAAACAAAAGAGGGGGAAGTTTTATATCTCCTTTGTTTGAGAAACTGGCTGCAGCTGATGGGGAACACAATACAATATCAGCTTCATGCATAGACAGAAGTCATAGGAGACTGGGTGTAAAGGGGACTTGAGTGATGGGGGTGGGGGAAATGAAGTAAGAAGGAAGCTGAAGAATTGAAGAATACAAATAGGAACACTTAAGAGAGGGTGTAAGAGTAAAATGAAAGATGTTCCTTTAAACCTATTGGTAACATTCTGGACAAATGTCTCGGAAGTATATACCTTTCACAATATCTATATTATGGAGTGAACCTACAGCTGATAACAATGATTGTTGTTTCACTTGACTTCAAAAATTTTCAAGAGTGAAATTCAAAAAGAAAAGAACACTGCAATCATCATCATCATCATCATCGTTTAACGTCCGCTTTCCATGCTAGCATGGGTTGGACGATTTGACTGAGGACTGGTGAAACCGGATGGCAACACCAGGCTCCAGTCTGATCCTCCGTTCTATAGCTAGTCCTACATAGTGAAAGATTTCCCATTATATGGGAAACGATGGGCATGCTTCCCATGTAATGCAATGGGCATGCAGGTTGCACATCTTCTGATCCAAACATTTCAAGTGAATCTACAGAGCTACATAAATTTCCTCAGAGCAAAATATATTATTTTACAAAGAACTTATGTTTGTGAAAATGAATGCAGATCCACTAGGCATACAACTGAGACATTGTAACCAAGTTGTTGATGATGCCAAATATTTCATGTGATTATGGTAAGGATTTCTCACCTTTTCTTTTTTATATAAAAGACAGCAATTTGCTTGCATGCAATAATATTTATAGTCTCATGAAAGCTTGTAATTTAAATCACAATTCAATCAAATGGCAACTATTCAAAGAAATGTTGAAACTTGTCTTGAAAAAGGTTTCAATACACTTTGATAAGTTTTTGCCATCAATATTCATAGAATATTCAATCTATATGAAAGAAATGTGTGACAACATTTAAAACTTTTGCTATCTGTAATTTATGACAATTGTCAAAGGAAAATTTCATAATTCAAAAGTTATGGCTTTTGCATTTCATGTAAAAGAATAATTTAAAAGAAATTCTTTGAACCTAGCATAAAAAATTTTGATCTGACTCTTGTTGAGCAAGAAAAAAAAATCATTTTGCTGCCATCAAATATATAAGCTAAGATTACTGAAATGCTTTAAGGAAGCTATAGACCAAATGTGGGCAACTCTCCTTTATCACAAAGATAAGCTTCTTGCAATTAATGATGCAAAAATTGAAGGAATGTTTATCAACTCTGTTCTGTCACAAAACTTCATGCAGACAATGAATTTGATGGTATTTTAGAAGTCAAAGAAAAATATGTATGGATGACTTTCAAAATGACAATAAACAAATTCCATGGAACTAAATAAACTGAAAATTATAAGGCTTCATTTGAAAACTTGTTTCATGCCTATCAAGAGTTAAAGTGTGACATATCTCTGAAGATACATTTTCTTAATTTACACTTTGATTTCTCTCTCTGAAAAATGTGGGCAGTGAGTAATGAGCATCATGAAATACGACACCAGAAAATTCCTATCATAGAAAAAAACATTATCATAGCAAAAGAACATCAACAGTATAGGCGTAGGAGCAGCTGTGTGGTAAGTAGCTAGCTTACCAACCACATGGTCCCGGGTTCAGTCCCACTGCGCGGCATCTTGGGCAAGTGTCTTCTACTATAGCCTCGGGCCGACCAAAGCCTTGTGAGTGGATTTGGTAGACGGAAACTGAAAGAAGCCCGTCGTATATATGTATATATATATATGTATGTGTGTGTGTGTATGTTTGTATGTCTGTGTTTGTCCCCCCAACATCGCTTGACAACCGATGCTGGTGTGTTTATGTCCCCGTAACTTAGCGGTTCGGCAAAAGAGATCGATAGAATAAGTACTAGGCTTCTAAAGAATAAGTCCTGGGGTCGATTTGATCGACTAAAAGGCGGTGCTCCAGCATGGCCACAGTCAAAAGACTGAAACAAGTAAAAGAATATTGACAGATTATTATCAAACTGTAGACAAAGATAATCTCAACATTATTTACCATCAACAAGCAAAACAACCATGAAAGTGAACTGTAAGAACTTCATAAAAATCTTAGTAGAAATCATATATCATATCACATGTTTTATTGGAAGAACAATAATGAAATTAATTTGCTCATATTGCACATCACTTGTAGTAATCAGTGCTCTTTATTGTGTCATATTCTTTCTATAGATTTTGAAGAAGTAATCCAAAACTTTAGCTAATATTGAAAAATTAGAATCATTTTCGTAATTAATAACCAAAATTCTCTAAGAATTGACATATGTCTCAGTACAGCAAATTGTTTCCTTTTATTGAAAAATTATTTAGATATAGTCTTGAACAGAAAATTGTAACTCAACTGATGCTGGTGGTGAGCTGCAACTGGCAAGATTTCCATTATTTGGAAAAGCAGAAAGTGTATAGTGAAATTGCTGTGGAAAGTAGAGTCTCTATCCAAACGGAGTCCTACTTCAGGACTATGGATAAGAGGAGGAATGAATACATACATACGTACAAAAGCACATACACATACATAGTATACATGCACATATACTTCTCTTTAATTCTCCATTGCCCTCTCTTGCTCTCTCTCATCTTACCTTTCTCACTATCTTAAGGTATATACTTAAGGCAGCTTATCAGACCTTCATATACCTCATACACCCAACCTATAACCCCACCCCTAACCATTTACTATCAACAGCTCATCATTCACCCACTATTTATCCATCTCTCTCTCTCTCTCTCTCTCTGCTTTTTATCTCTAGTGCTGGTATCACAGTAAAATGACTGAATTCATTCTGCTAAGACTAGGGATGTGAGAACCTTTTAATCATATTCTTGAAATAACAAGCTCTCTAGTGCTAGCACCACTATAAAATACAGCCAGTACACTTTGTAAGATTGCTGATAATAAGAAGGGCATCCAGTATTAGAAATCAAGCCGAAAATTAAACTTAAGAATGAAATTTGGTCTCCCTGGTTATCTGAGAGAGCAACAATAACTTATCCAACTTATGTCAGTATGAAAGTCATTACAAAATGATGATGATGATGATGATAACCTTTATAGAAAATATATGTAACTAAATGGCTAAGAGGAATACCTGTATGTTGTTACTTAACCTCCTACAAATAATAACCAAAACTCCCACAAAATATTCCATACTTTCAGAATTTAATTCTGTTAGCAAAAATGACAGAAATGAAGCTGGAATTGTCAAACCAGCTCAATACTAAGCTTGAAAAATTTTGTAAAAAAACTCCCAGCAAAATAAACATTTAAAAGACAATAACCATTCATGTACCCATCCCAAAACAATATATGAAACACTCATTTCAGCCTTCCTTGGTAACTAAAATATGATACCCCTTCTTCTGAAGTACTTCCTTATTGTCATATTAAGGCCTCTAGTTTTGTTAACAAACTATGGGTGCAAAACAGTAATGAAATAAACAAAAACAACCAATGCTCTAAAGCCAAACTTTCACACACAAAATACGATGATATTAATGCACTCCAGATATCAATTAAGATTTCAAGACTAGCAATTTTGAGGGGAGGGTTTAGCCAGAGCTGTTAACCCAAGTACTTGATTGATACTTTATTTCATCAAGCCTGAAAGGATGAAAAGCAAAGTTGGCATCGGAAGAATTTGAACTCAAAATATGAAGAGTCAAAAAAAAAAAATACCACAAAGCATTTTACCCAATGAGCTAACAATTCTGCCAGCTCTCTGCCTGTACTGCAGACACTGGTAATACAATATAATAAATTTTTAAAAATTACTTCTATGAGACTGAAGAATTTCATCACAGCCCACATGACGATAATATAAAAAGAACAAAAACTACTGTCCTAACAGAGAAATCCTCATAAATTGACTGGACTTCTATAAAGCAGAACATTTTAAACTATACCTGAAAGCCTTATGACATATACAAAGTCCTGTAATTAGATACACCTAATCATAAACACTGTTGTACTTGTGAAGTCCGAATGTCTGTATTAGAATCAATGAGGAGGGTAGATTAGAAAGTTAGTATAAAATCATTCATGAGGAATCCTAAATAGGTACAAATTCTTACGGCTGTTTCGAGAAGATATAGGTTGATATGGGCAAGCTAACTCCAACCATAACAGTTATCTATACTCCTCTCATCAGAGTTCAGGGATTCAAAAAATTAAAATTTTACGAAATATGAGAGGTTTGAGAATTAAAAAAAAAACGAATGTTTAGTCAAACCATACTCTTCAAGCAGATGATATAATTAAAACTAAAACATTCGTTTTCTAAAAATTCTCAAACCTCTCATATTTCTTAGAATTTTAAGTTTTTGAATCCCTTAACTCTGATGAGAGGAGTATAGATAACTGGTATGGTTGGAGTTAGCTCACCCATATCAACCAATATCTTCTCAAAATGGCCGTAAAATTTTGTACCTATTTAGGATTCCTCATGAATGATTTTATACTAACTTTCTTATCTACCCTCCTCATTGACTCCAATACAGACATTCGGACTTCACAAGTACAACTGCGTATTTATATTTATTAGTTTATATATTTATGAATTTTTATCTGCATTTATATGTGTTTATACATTCTTATAAATTTTATCATATCTCATATATGTGAATGCATCTATGTATATTGTATACTGTGGAGAATTTCAAATGGGTTGATTGAATATATACACTGACTTGTTTCTCTCCTTAATTGTATGTATATATATATATATATATATATATATATATATATATATATGGGAGGGTATATATGTGTGTTTGTGTGTGTATGTATATTTAAATATATGTGTGTGTGTATGCATCTTTGTATTTGTGCTTGTTCCTCATCACTTCTTGACAACAAGTGTTTGTTTGTTTATGTCCCCATAATGTAGTTGTTTGGCAAAAGGAGACCAACAAAATAAGTACCATAACTTAAAAAAGCACAAGTGTCAGGGTCGATTGAACCTGTCAAGGTGGTGCCCTAGCATGGCTATACTCCAATTACTGGAACACTTAAAAGATAAAAGCAAGATGTCACAACAACCACCAACTGTCTTCCCTGGTGAGATAAAGGAGGAGTCTCTGTATAGTTATTTGATCTGCCAAAAACAGCAGCCAAATCTCTTTGAATCACATACCAGCCGTCTCAAAAAGAAAGGTCACATTCGATAATGTAGTCCTTAAAAAATAATTCGCCCTCCTTAGTTACAATGATAAATGTTCCATTTGATTTGATCAATGGCACAGTCTACTTGTGAAATTAATGTGCAAGTGGCCAAACACTCCACAGACATATATACCCTTAATGTAGTTCACTGGGAGATTGAGTGTGACATAGAATATAATGAGGCTGGCCATTTAAATTACAAGTACAACTCATATTTGCCAGATGAGTGAACAGGGGCAATGTGAAATAAAATGCTTTGCCCAAAGACACAACATGCCACCAGGAATTGACCTCATGATCTTACGATTGTGAGTCGAATATCCCTAACCACTAACCCATACACTCTCACCTTGATAAATAAGATGGGTTAATAAAAGTACGAATGCTTTTGATCATAATTCCACCAATCAGGGCTGTCCCTCAAGGCTTCACACACTTCTAAAGCACTAATCATTGGAGCAGATGTCATACGCTTCTAGTCATACACTTCCAAAGCACTAATCATTGGAATAGATGTTAATGAGAACAAGCAAAACAGAAAACACTCAAGGAGACAATAGTATCAGAATTAAAACAGCTTTATATTCTAAAACAATTCAAGCAAAAACACCTACGTAGTTCTACAAGCTAACCATAACAACTTTTCTTTGCTAGAAATCACTTTTTGTAGTTCATCACTAGCTGCTGTAACCATTTCACAAACAGTTCTTCAATTTCTCCAACTACCTCCACTGCCGCCACTGCCGCCACTGCCGACGCCCCCCCCTCATCATCATCAGCAGCAGTAGCAGCAGCAGCAGCAGCACCACCACCACCACCACCACCACAACATACTTTCACATTGATAAACAAAACTAAAACACTTCCATAAATTTCAAGAAAGCTCAAAACCTCCCAATCTGGGTTTTCTTGAGCGTGCTGGGTGAGATAGGTGAAGAAGTGTGAAATGAGTGAGATGGGTGTTCTGAACTCAAGAAGGATATAGTTCAATAACATGACAATCACCAAAATATTGCAATACTGCAGTGGTGCATGCATGCAAAAATAATAATAATAATTATTATATAACATCCAGAAAATACATGGTGCAGGACCAAATTCACCAACCTCAAGAATTGCACAATAAAGTACCAAACTTTATAAAAGACACTAAGTGCCAATGCCATATATAATAAAAATATAACTCAACATCATGAAACTAAACAAAGAAATAACAAAAAAACAAAAAGAATAATACTGGCAAAGGTTTGTGTCCAAAATGAGTTGTAAAATAAATGGTAAAATATTAAACCTTGTAATTAACAGAATCAATAACTCTAACTGCAGCATTGCATTACATGTCACAATGACAATGTCAGGTAACAAAGCCACATTCCAGCAGTAAGTAAACTATATTACCAAAATACTTTTCTCGAAATCGGTTACCAAAAGCAAAAAACAAAAACAAAAACCAGAGCAAAAACATATAAAGGTAAATGCACAACTTTCATCTGGACTATGATCTTGGGCCTCTCTTTCCATTCGATACAAACACAAAAGTAATAAAACAACTCCAAAATAATAATTAAAAAAAAAGTGTTTAAAAAAATGGATTTGACAAAATCATAAATACGTACTGGAAATGGCTAAGACTAGAAAGAGTTATTGCAGTGGTCAATAACTTAGCTACTCAATAACTTCAGCTACAGTTAATGAAGAAGACCCTATATGGTTACCTTATCAATTAGAAATAGTAGCTGTTGTTGTTGACACTCTGTCGCTTACGACGTCGAGGGTTCCAGTTGATCCGATCAACGGAACAGCATGCTCGTGAAATTAACGTGCAAGTGGCTGAGCACTCCACAGACACGTGTACCCTTAACGTAGTTCTCAGGGAGATTCAGCGTGACACAGTGTGACAAGGCTGACCCTTTGACTTACAGGAACAACAGAAACAAGAAGTAAGAGTGTGAGAAAGTTGTGGTGAAAGAGTACAGCAGGGTTCGCCACCATCCCCTGCCGGAGCCTTGTGGAGCTTTAGGTGTTTTCGCTCAATAAACACTCACAATGCCTGGTCTGGGAATCGAAACTGCGATCCTATGACCGCGAGTCTGCTGCCCTAACCACTGGGCCATTGCGCTTCCAAGAAATAGTAGCTAAATCTCACTCAACTCACATTTTACTATCCTTAAAAAAAAAAGCAAGGACAAACTGGATAATGTATTCCTAGGTGCCCAATGTTAGACATGCACAAAAAATAAAACTATACAGATAGTATAGTCATGGCTAGAATGACTTGTCTTTGATTACTGTTAGTTGAGACAAATCTTGGATTAAACCACAGATTCTTGAAAATGGCAATAAATACAATTTTAAAACTTAATAACAAGCAACCCTATGTAAACCCATGCATTTTTATATGTACTATAAGACATCCTAAAAACATTTATTCTTTAATGTCAGAAACCCATAGATTGCTTTTTCCATCTTATATGAATTCAGATCTCCACTCTCAATGACAACATTATCTACAAACCTTACATAGAAAAGAGAATATCGTTTTAACTCCGATGACATTAGCAAACATTTTGATGTATTCCACACATAAACTATCTTATAGGTCACCAAATATACATAGACTTCCCAGACTATGTATAAAGAATATCAGTCCTCATGCCCACTCTTTTTAACAACGTTCTTATACCCTGATAGTGCATGCCCACAATCTCATATATAGCATCACAGTTAGGGGTACCTGACATTACTTGGACTCACAGTAACTCTGATTTTAAATCAACCACCTAAAATCCTGACACCAAACAAACTTTTAAACTAATAGATCTTTATAGCAGCACCAAAGGATATTTAAAAGCATTACACTTGCTGATACAGACTTAGCAGATACACAGAATTAGTTTTCAGTATAATATCTATTACTATACACAAACCAGACATAAAAAAGCATTACAAGTAAATATTCCTCTCTAATTTTGGCACAAGGCCAGCAGTTCTGAGGGGTGGGAAGAAGTGAAATACATCAACCCCAGTGTTTGACTAATACTTCGGTTGTTGACCCAGAAAGGATGAAAGGCAAAGTCTACCTCAGCAGAATTTGAACTCAGAATGTAATAAGTCAGAAGAAATATCACAAAGTATATATTTTTTTTTGAGGCTTTAAAAATTTTATGCCAGCTCACCACCTTAGAACAATGAAATAATAACAGTAGTGTACAAATAATAAAGCTATCTTCAATTAAACCAGTCAAGAGTAAAAAAAAAAAAAAGTGAGGGGCTAATCAGAGCTGGAGCAAGAAGATTGTAGGTCTTCTTAGTGTAGCAGAGATGGGAATAAACACCTACTCATACAACATAGTGAAATTCTCCAAATCTGGAAAGTGAGTAGCAAATGTAAATCTAAAGCTTAACCAAAAGGAACATCTCATAAATCCATCACATTTTTATATACACACTCAAAATTCCTATAAACTCTCCACCAAATTCACCACAGCAAAAACATACAGCAGCATACTTTGCATAGCTACAGCCTCCATAGACCACTGACATAAATCTCAATCACTGCACAATGAAAATAGCCAGAATGAAAACCACCTATCCATGTAGGAAGGTCAGTTTGTTGTCTCAGCAATTTAAAACCTGCATTCTTTGAATTACAGGCACAACAGAAACAGCAAGTAAGAATGAGAGAAAGTTGTTGTGAAAGAGTACAGCAGGGTTCGCCACCATCCCCTGGCGGAGCCTTGTGGAGCTTTAGGTGTTTTTCACTCAAAAAACACTCACAACGCCCAGTCTGGGAATCGAAACCACGATCCTATGACCGCGAGTCCGCTGCCCTAACCACTGGGCCATTGCGCCTCCACACTCTTAAGCATAAAAGGGTGAAATAGAAAAGTTGTTAGAGTATTGGATAATATACTTCCTAATATTTGCTCTTTTTCTCTACCCTCTGAGTTCAACTTCCATTAAGGTCAATTTTACCTTTCATCTTTTGAGATTGACAAAAAAGTAGCAATTCATGTTGGTTGATTGGTAGAACTGTGAGAATATCAGATTGGATGCATTGTTGTATTTGTTCCAGCTCTTAGTGTTCTGAGTTCAAATACTCTCATGACCTATTTGATAGACATAATACATCATCCAACTAAATGCTACCATCTGGTAATTTAAGCAAGTGTCATGTAATATATTCTTGACTTGTGATGAATTTAACAGATAGAAGCTGTGCAGAAGCTTTGTGTGTGTATGTGTGTGTGTGTGTGTGTGTGTGTGTGTGTGTGTGTGTGTGTTTGTGTGTGTGTTTATAAGAGCGTTATAGTTCACTTGAAGCATTGTAATATCAAAGAAGGGAAAAAAGAAGAGAAAATAGAAAACATCTGACAATGTATTAAGT
>NC_068988.1:18132319-18133433 GCF_001194135.2 Octopus bimaculoides | reverse complement strand
ATATATATATATATATATATATATATAAAAGCAACAACGGTCAAAGGTCCTTCCAAAGCCTTAGGCTCATGTGGCTGGTTTCCCAAATTCTATGTGTACCAATTCTTCACCCAGTGGAAAGGATGCTCATTCATTGAAGGATTACTCAGTTTGCCTGCTGAGTGGACTGAAGCAATGTTAAATAAAGTGTTTTGCTCAAGAACACAATGCATTGCTCAGTCTAGGAATCAAAAGCCACAATCATAAATACAATGCCGTGACCACTAAGTCATGTACCTCCACACATACACACAGACACACGTGCATGCATGAGGTTTAGCAAAAGAGACGAATAGAATAAGAACCAAACTTAAGAAAATAAGTACTAGGTTTCACTTGTTCAAATAAAACCCTGCCAGACAGTGCCTCAGCATGGCAACAGTCAATGACTGAAACAAGTAAAAGATAATACATTCCTACAGCATCCCAAAACACCATTCATCCCAATCACTTCAGACAACACAGAGAACATGTATACAAAATGTAGCTGCAGCAGCAATAGCCTCAATAACTCAAGCACTATGGTGGCATGCCCACAAGTGATATATGCTTAAAGAAGAATCATTGATGTCCTTTGACCGAATCTCTCTTTCCTATCTTTACAATGAACATTGCTGTCACCAGAACCTAAAGGAATACAACAGATTGGTTTGTGGAGGAAACAACTTGTTGATTGCCACACTGCATCCTAGACAATAAACTATTGCATGCAACACAGTACAGTGTTTTTCAACTTGGAGAAAACCTTCTTTGTCTGGAACAAAAGATTTGTTGATCCCACCCAGTTACTGCTAAACCAAATGCCCATGTGCCACTGTCTTGCTGGATTATGGTTAGGTGGGGTTATACTACAATAACTACAATAACTTTCAAAAGGATATATATTTTTTATATCACATACTTTTTGCCTTAAGTTATAAAAATGTAGAAAAAATTATATTATATATATAAAAAAATAGATGTAAAAATATAATAATAAACATGTATGTATGTGTGTGCGCATGTGTGCATGTGCATGTAAGTATATATGTATTCATGTATTTATTTAAAATCTCTCTTTCTCATATATATATAT
>NC_068988.1:18125767-18130767 GCF_001194135.2 Octopus bimaculoides | reverse complement strand
ATTTTAATTTTAAGAGCAATTGGTTTTCACATTTAGACGTTCTTACTTGCACAGATTTGGCATAGAACCTATTCTGAGTCAGTTAAGCAAGCTGAGTTATGTTTTTCATCTTAATCATTTAATCATTTAATCAGGAAGAAAGACTGTACATACAAATCATTCCACAGCTTCCAAGACTGGTAGAATGGTGAGAGAGCCAGGTAAAGCTATCTTCAAATTGGAAAACTGGGCTACGTGCTCACAAAAGAATCTACTAAACATACTTAAGGTCCAGGTGGTAGGATTAAAGATTAAACTGTGTGACAGACTGAGCCCACTAACAAAGTAATCCATGGTGAAATTTGACTCCAGAATACAAGAAGCTGGAACAAATGCTATCTAATGGTTGCTGTTACAGATTTCATATTTTTCAGTTATGCCCCAATTAGTGTGGTAAACTGATTTAGTTTTGTAATCTAATTATTAAAATGAAATTCATTTTCACCATAAATTAATAAATAAAAATTTAACAGCTTTTAATGTTTTCAAACTTTGGGTAATTTTAGCCTATCAAAAGCCATTCTTATACACATAACCATAAATTTCACGTTGGAGTCTGTTTCCAAAGTAATGCTTTCTCCATTGCAACCACACTACAAAATTTGATGGATGATGTCATTTTGTGCCAGTTTTTTTTTTTGTCTGTCAGTTTGTAAGACAGCTGTCATGCAGAAAATGCTAACTTCTGATTCTTGATTTCTTATTAAACTACAAATTATCAAACTTTGAACCTCTGTAACATTTTCCTAAATTTTCTGGGAATAAATAAATCCCAAATTTAGATTCAGCATGTAAAATTACATCAATATACCAAAATTTTAAAATTTTCACTTAAATTTCCAAGCTGCTGAAAAAATCCCAATGTTCTGATGGTTGTCAGTTCACTGCCCTATACATGTATGTGTGTGTGTATGTGTCTATATAGATGTATATATATAATTCATTTAAAATATAGAGATGCCTATAATTGGACATCTACCCGCTAGAAAGAGTAGCAAAAAACTCTATACCACAAAAATAGGGATAATTTCGAAAGAGAATGAAAAATAAAAACATTTTTACCAGTCTACACTCTGTACCATGGTTTCAAGCTATTTAGCTAGATAAAATTATATCTAACTCCGGAGCTTTCATCAGCAGAGATCCGGATTAGCATGTAAACACGAGCCAAGGAAAGAACCTGACTCGAGTTTACATGCTTACTTTCCCAAAAATTAACTACGCATATATAGATGTATATATATATATATATATATATATATGTGTGTGTTTGTGTGTGTGTGTGTGTGTGTGTGTGTGTGTGTACATACAGGAATACATACATATTCACACACATACATATATACATACATGTTCACACACACACCTACATACATACATACATACATACATACATACATACACACACACACACACACAGGGAGAAAGTGAGAGAGATACATGCACACACACACACATATATATAAACTAACAAACATTATACATTCACTAATTGTAAAAGATACCTATAAGTAGTTGGAGGCTAGATGAGAGGGCCGAGAACACCCTCTTAACCCTCCCATCCTTGAGTCAGTGTAACATCCAGATGACAACCAGAGGGAAAAGGGCTGTACTAGCAATTGGCTGGTCTTCATTTTCAGCTGTAGACTGGAGCAATGTGAAATGAAGTACCTTGCTCAAGGACACAATATGCCATCCAGTCCAGAAAGGAAAACCATAACATATTAACCACTTGGCCACACATGCATATACAGAACACACTTATGTTATTATTATTACTTATATATAATATGTAAATGCAGATAAGTACACACATTAACCAATGTCATATAGTTTCCATTGAAGTTTTTCTTTTATATTGTAAAGCTATTGACACAGTTTATATCCGGTTTCTGTACCTTAGTAATATTTCAGTTACTGTAAGCAATTATAAAACATTATCAGCAGCCATAGAACTTCCATGTTAATGCATTTCTGCTGGCATGAATTTGAATGAAAATTACATTTCCTTCAATATTTCATAAATCATACATTGTCTGTTTTATAAAACAGAAATGTCAGTGAAAAAATCCTTTAATGACTTGGGATTGACTCTAAAATATCAAAGAAAACTTTAACAAAGTAAATCTAAATTATTCTGTATAGTTTACAAATGTTATTCTAAGTGTAGAAACAAAAGATATGCCATTAGTAAACGGGAAAATAATGATTTCAAGTTCTTTGGCCAACACACAATCAACTGCATCATTGTTTTGGTCATCATGTTTCCAAGGATATTCATCAGAAATATAATACGGATCAAGCTAAGGATGAGCTGAATTTTTAGATTACTCAACAAACAACCAAAGGATGGTTACATTGTTATCCTGTCACCAGTGCTGCATTAACACATGCATCAGCAGAGTATTAGGCATCACATGATGCTATAGATCATTGCCAGTAGTAACAGCAGCATATTGAAGTTGATAGGAATTTCTCTGGTGTACAGTACAAAAGTCAACACCTCTTGTTTTTAAGGTTAGAAGAGATCTAAGTTACATCTAAGTCTTGTCTATTTACCAAAATTGACTGTGATAGTCAACTTCATCTCTGACCCTCAAACATAAAATTAAAAGTTTTAATTTTATTCCTAGTGTTAATAGAATACTTTTTGTGATGATCAGTGCTTAGTTAGAGATTGTATCTGAAATATATCTTCATGCTAAATATGTTTTGATTCAACATCATAAGTTTCTTCAATAGAAACATATTAAAAGGAAATATATAGGCGTAGGAGTGGCTGTGTGGTAAGTAGCTTGCTTACCAACCACATGGTTACGGGTTCAGTCCCACTGCGTGGCACCTTGGGCAAGTGTCTTCTACTATAGCCTCGGGCCGACCAAAGCCTTGTGAGTGGATTTGGTAGACGGAAACTGAAAGAAGCTCATCGTATATATGTATATATATATATATATATATATATATATATATATATATGTGTGTGTATATGTTTGTGTGTCTGTGTTTGTCCCCCCCAACATCGCTTGACAACCAATGCTGGTGTGTTTACGTCCCCGTAACTTAGCGGTTTGGCTAAAGAGATCGATAGAATAAGTACTAGGCTTATAAAGAATACGTCCGGGGGGTTGATTAGCTCAACTAAAAGGTGGTGCTCCAGCATTGGCCACAGTCAAGTGACTGAAACAAGTAAAAGGGTATATACAGATTTCTTTTGTCTTTTTCCATGTTTTATCTATGCTAACATGGGTTGGAGAAATATATTATACTGAGGCATTCCCTTACAGCTGAATGCTTTTCATACAACATACATATATAAACACACACACACACATACATACATACATACATACATTCATACATACATACATACATACATACATACATACATACAAGTAAACATGATAACTGCAGCTTTAATTCAAGTAATGCCCTCACTTGATTGTTCTTTTAAACATGTACAAATATGGCTGTGTAGTAAGAAGTTTCTTCTCAGTCACATGATTCTGGGTTCATTCCCATTGTGTGGAACCTTGGGAAAATATCTTCTACTATAGCCTTGGGCTGACAAATCCTTTTGAGTGGATTTGTTAGAAGGAAACCAAAAGAAGCCCATCATATATATGTATGTGTGTGCGTGTGTGTGTGTCTGTCCCTCACCACAGCTTGACAACTGATGTTTGTGTGTTTACATCCTCATAACGTAGCAGTTTGGCAACTGAGACCAATAGAATGAGCATCAGGCTTTAGAGGAAAAAAGGTATGTAGTATGCATTTGGCTAAAATTCTTCAAAGTGGTGCCCCAGCATGGCTGAAGTCTTATTACTGAAGCAGGTAAACGATAAAAGATAACAGGGATGTGACTTTTCAGCTCTGTTAGGGACCAACACTCTTTCACATAGATGTGGCAATGATGGGCACCTCTTGCAGTAGATGTTCAGAAAGATTACCACCCATTCTATTATAAAATTTTTCATTGAAAGTTTTGGTTTTTACAGTTATGGCCTTCCATTGTATTCTACATATACTAGAGATGTTAATAGAGATGTTAAAAAATGCCTGTTCCTAAAGCCTTTTAAAGTGAAGAAAAGCCTTGCACAAGGCCAATCCCACTCTGTAACTATGGAAGCATTTTCTCCAGAACAACAACTAAGGATGTAAATGAATTCATAGGTGTTAAATCAATTTCTCTTCTAGAACAATATCAACACAAAGACTAGGGGTTCTCTGACTCCCAGGTGCTGGATGGCAATTGACTCTACTTAGTTCATCCACCTTTTGATTACTCTCCTGAGGAGTGTCCAATGAAAACTACCCACCTTACCAAGCAGGCTTCATTGATTTACTGTCTTAGTCATGAACAAGCTAAGCATGCAACAGGTTGTAGTGGATTATGTGTTACAGAAACACTAAGCATTACCTGACATAACATACAAACACACACACACACACACATGCCAAGATGATTTTTTTGCTTATCTCTATACATAAAAGAAGCAGCTTTTTTCCATAGAAATTTAGTTCCAATGGTCTGAGTGTTACTGAAGAGGCAAGAATTACACCAAAACACTGTGCCTTGTGGTCCACCTATGTCCTGTGGGGCAAGTGTGTTATTTATACAGGTTGTCTATAAGAAGTCTTTCATCAATATAATACTTAGAGTGAAGATTTATTTAATGATCAAGTGTGCAGGAGTAGGATTTGAATGAATATGCAAGTATGACTGTCATCATCATCATCATCATCATCGTTTAACGTCCGCTTTCCATGCTAGCATGGGTTGGACGATTTGACTGAGGACTGGTGAAACCGGATGGCAACACCAGGCTCCAGTCTGATTTGGCAGAGTTTCTACAGCTGGATGCCCTTCCTAACGCCAACCACTCAGAGAGTGTAGTGGGTGCTTTTACGTGTCACCCGCACGAAAACGGCCACGCTCGAAATGGTGTCTTTTATGTGCCACC
>NC_068988.1:18118756-18123137 GCF_001194135.2 Octopus bimaculoides | reverse complement strand
TATGTGGTTAGGAAATTTGCTTTGCACCCATGCAATTTTGGATTCAGTCCCACTGTACATCACATTGGGCAAGTGTCTTCAGCTATTGCCTTGAGCTGGCCAAAGCTTTGGCAGTGAATATTTGATGGACAGAAACTGAAAGAACATTTCCGTGCCTGTGTGTGTGTGTGTGTGTGTGTGTGTGTGTGTGTGTGTGTGTGTGTGTGTGTGTGTGTATGCATGCATGCATGAGTCTATGTATATATGTTTGTGTGTATTGATGTGTGTTTTTTACGCCTTGTCTCGACATCATATGCTAATAGTAAACAAACATCACTATCATACAAGCAGAGCTTTTTGTTTGTAAATTCTTGTGGAAATATGTCCAGACAAGGGGGAAAAATTACATTGCTTGGAAACCGGTCAGGGTTGGCAACAGAAAGTACATCCAGTCATAGAAACCTGCTTCACTGTATTTCATCCAACTGAAGCAAACATGAAAAAGTAGATGTTAAAACAATGATGATAATAACGATGATGATGACATAGTTATTTAACAAAATGTGAGCTTGCAACACTTGCGGGAAAGTATATTTAATTGGTCAATATCATCTTTGTGATTAGCAGCGCTCATCATCTGTCCAAATCAAACTGTGTCTGCTACTGCAGGACTTTAAGTTCCTCTTCTACATTGCCTAGTTCTAACATCAAAATGCTTATTGAAGCATTCTTTGAGGATACATAAAGTTCCTCATATCTTTTACTACAACTCCAAGCTGACCAAAGCCTTGTATGTAAGAATCTCGCATGCACAATACTTCTATAAATAGAACCCCTATAATATAAGGGACACATATATATTACAATAATATGTAAATTATGTAAGTGTAAGATCCAAGGGTCTAAGTGTAGGAAGTTAGTAAGTTTTGAGCAGTCTGCAGAAAGTATTAAAAAAAACTTTCAGGAACAATAGTAGTTTAATGGCATAGAAGGTTGTGAGTTCTTTCCCTATCAAAGTTAGTTAAACTGAAAGAAGTTATTTTATAGTTCATGGTTAGCAACTAAAGTTGCTATGTATGCCAATAAAAATCCAAAATGAGGGAATGGAGCAGATAAAATCCAGGCTACATATGTTTCCTAGCTAGCAGGCCAAAGATACCTTAGTTAAATGGAGGTTACATTGTCGTAAAGGGATCCCAAGTTAACTAAGGTATCTTTGGCCTGATGAATAGCTAGTGGAGTATCCTCATTGAGTAATTATAACTTCTGAGATTCTGCTAACTAGGAAACATATGTAGCCTGGATTTTACCTGCTCCATTCCCTCATTTTGTACATATATATGTAACTATCAACATCACTCCTATCAGTTTGCATAGTATGGTGTGCACAGACTAATTAGGGCAACTATTTTGAAGGTGGGGGCAAACATATGTTGGAAGTATGTTATGTTTAAGGAAGGGAATGGACAATTTGGTTACTGTGTAGTCTGGCTAAAATCCATGTTGCACCAATTTTTTTGTTGCATATGTGTATGCAATTTCAAAATTGTATAGTATACCATATTCTTTATGTGTTAATTAGCAATGCATGTACATCTGATGACTCTTATGTTCCCCATAAACATCTCCTGTTTTTAGCATTATAACTATCATGTATTTTATGTAGTTGCTGAGATAGACTGCAATGAAGCATATAATAACTCTTATTAGGCTGAGAGGAGCTACTATAAGCCTGATTACTAGAAGGCAATGGAATTTAGAACCCATTGTCATCCTCCTCATCTGTTTTTATCATCAATGTCATTTTAACATTCTTTCTTCTTTGCTTACATTGCTAAGCCTAGTTTGTTTAGCGTTATTTGATACCATAGCAAATACACATGTTACTGGTATTAGGTAAATTATTTTCAATTTCATCAACGTTTTATTTTTATCCATAGCACGTATAATTAGAAACAGAATTTTCTCTTCAATCAGTTCTTTATAATGTCAGCAATTTGCTGAAGGAGCATATTTGAGTGGGAATGCATAAGCGGGATTTTAAGCCTCATTTTATGATATAGAATTCAATAAGAAGCAAAACTATTAGCGTATGATAAACAAAAAAATGTAATATAATTCTGATAATTGAAAACTTTGACCCATTCTAATTTAGAATTCTTCATATAAATTGTAAAATGCTAATGAATATGACAGTATTTTATGACTTGCAACAAAATAATTGATTTTTGGCAAAATTTCTTTTATATTTTTAAAATCCTTTAAAATTCTGATTAAATATTTCTAGGATTCTTGTTTTTTACAGAATGGCAGGATTCATTCTTCAACAAATAGATAACTGAATCACCTACTCAGTCTCTGTTTGTACTTTTGCTTGTTGGGTCTTAAACATTGCACATAATGACATAATGTTATTTACATTGAACTGAACATAACTGAGTACTAGCAGTTCACGAGAGAGTATTCATGAAGGAGTATAGTATGGTAAAATATATCATGCAATCTGTAATTGCATATGTAGTGATAAACAAACACAGATATCTGCTTGGTCACCCACCAGTTCACAGCAAGTAAACCAGGACATGACAGCCAGAGAGAGAGAGAGAGTGGGGAAAGTTCTGTCTACCACCCAGATGGTAGTCATTTACAACAGTGTTGACAGGAACAACATGGAATGAAGCACCTTATTCAAGGACACAGTGCACTAGATCCAGGAATTAAACTTTATGCTCATGAACTGGATATGCCAACCATGACCCTTCCTATAACTGCAAGCCTGTTATTATAAACAATAACCATTGGCAATATAAATACATATATATTTCTACTAAGATTTGAGTAAAACTTCAAGAAAAATCATAAAACATGTTCAGTTAACAAGCAATCAGATTCAATTCTACTTTTGATGGCTAAAAGTAAATCTGGTCTTTCCATAGCCAACTGAGACTTCTTATAAGAATTTTAAAATTCAATATTGTTTCCCTTCATTTTGCTTAGGGTAACAATAGAGTCTTGAATTTCATTTCTCTATAAGTGACCTTCAGCAACATCATTTCTGTTCAAGAAAGAAAAGCTTTAGCATTGTGTCTATAAATTAGTCAGAACATATTCAGATGTTGCTTACAATTTAAACTCAGTACCATTTTAAAAGAACCAATTGACATTTTATTTCATCTTCTTTGTTGCTTTACAATGGTTTACTGCTCTGACATCTGAGACCCCCTTATAAATGCTTATGAAATTTATACATAAATATTTGCTTAAAATAACATATATTTTTACATTTATTTATTTAACAGTATTTAACAGATAGGTTTATTGTTAATTAAAAGATTTTGATTAAAAAACATATAAAATCAAATTGCCCATAAAAAGTATTTGCTGTCCACGGACCCCCGTCTTGTCCTTGCGGACCCCCTGTGGTCCGCAGACCACAGTTTGAAAACCCCTGTTCTAGACCACATCCAAAAGAAGGCCACCTCTATGACTGGCATAAAGTCACTCACAGGCACACTCCAGTCTGTTCCTTTCATTGCTTTTCCTACAACAGCTATAATAGCATTTGCACCTTGTATCTAGTTGGGTTTGTACCCACTCCATTCAGGCACTCCCATCCCATTTAGATCTCCTCCTAACATTACTTTTGTTTCATCCAACCCTAAATACTACATGCCTAAACACTACACTCTGTTATTCCTTCTTAAAACTTTGGCTTGCTGGAATTCCTGCTCTGCTCATATCTTTCCTACAGATGTTGATTTACAAAGGTTCAAGAGAAATATTAATGGTCTCAATCCTACCATTCTAAGAGTATCTGCAAAGGTCATGAGCACTAATACTTCCAACAGAATCAGCTAAAAAAAAAAAAAAAAAAATGACCCAAGACTTAAAGTGTCAAACAACCAATTAAATAAGGTTAGAATGGCACGTCTTAAAAAAAAAAATTCCAGTCAACTAATTAGTAATATTCTCTTGTTTTGAATACCAACCACTTTGAGGTTCATGATTGGTTAAGTGATTTGGTTTCCACAGTTGAAATTGATTGGTAGGTACTCCATAGCAAGATGTCCTTTGAAGTGTAATATACTTCAAAGAGTATATATTTGTAGGAAGAGTCAACAGTTTGAATTTGATTTGACCTTTTTACCAAGCAGTAGGTATTTTGCTAGCAGGAATGTTTACTTGATAACTGCAAATGTTCTTTAAAGTGCTTATTTTCCAGATAATGCAAGTAAATTTGGTAAATCTAGTTACGTATTTGGAATAACGGTACAGTAGTAAATGTGTGTGTGTGTGTGTGTGTGTTAGTGGATGATTTTGTGCAACTATAAAGAGAAAGAGGGGAAAGAAAGAGAAAGAGGAGAGAGAGATCTGGAGACAGATATATATATATATATATATA
>NC_068988.1:18111191-18118405 GCF_001194135.2 Octopus bimaculoides | reverse complement strand
TAAAAGCAACTGTGTTAAAATCTGAAGTTCTTAAATTTACACCTTCAGGCTCCACAGCCCACTTAAAATTTTGAATAATGTGTGAAAAATCAATTTATAACACGTTTGCTGTTCCTAATTTTATTTTTGACATAAATTGTTAAGAATAAATTTTCTTTTACGAAATCCTTTAAAAACAAGAGTGTTAAAATCTCAAGTTCTAAAATTTATATCTTCAGGCTCCACAACGCACTTGAAATTTTGAAATTATGTGAAATAAATAGCCTTTCCAACTTTGTTTTCTTTATTATCTTTAATACTGGGACACCGAATATATGTGTTACATGAGGTCTAGATTACACACATTAAAATAAATTAAACAAATTGTCAAGATTGTAGCAGAAAAGATTATTCTTTGGAAAAAGGCATCCATCCCTTGTGTTATGACTGAGTCAGTTAAACTGAAAATCTTGAACTATCCTTTGCAGAGGTAGAAGGGTAACTGTGATCTGGCTGATTCTTTCTAATCAACCTCTGAACGTTCTGTTTAGATACTGCTTGATCTATTCCACCAATGGTCATTTTTCGATTTGTCCATTGATCCTGTAAAAAATCTTGTTCTCTCTGTGGTACTTTTTTGTCTCTGCTACAACTACAGTTTTTAAAGGAGTTGCACTTGCAACAGGAAATGCCAAATAAATCTTTTGTTGCATTGTTTTTAAACACATTGCACTTTGTTTGAAACGATGACACATTTTTTTCTATTTTTCACAGATTTTTGTAATGCTTGGTAATTTAGATAAAAGATTTTCGGTTTAACTGACTCAATTGTAACACAAGAGGTGGATGCCTTTTGCCAAAGAAGAATTATCTTTTCTGCTACAATCTTGACAATTTTTCTTAGCTACATTCTTTTCATTTTCTCATTCAAATAAAAACACATTTTAGTATGTCCTTATAAGTTGGCAAAACTCGCTCACTAAGATCACACGGAGTACCAAATATCAAGCATTCAGTATCATGATGTGTTATTAGCTTATGTGTCATCACTAAATGTAAACAACACTAAATTTAACCTGATCATTAATTTTAATACAATAGCCTAAAGGCAAGGTACAAAGCAGAAAACTTCACACACATAGGAAGTACATCTACAAGCAAATACTGTTGCAGAAGCACTGGAGAGAAGTTCACACTCTTGTTTTATTTATAGTCAATGCAGAACCTCAAGCTATAAGTCAATTGTATTGAAACTTGGTATGCAACATCTTAAGGATACTATATTTACTGTTTTGCCTTCTGCTATATAGAAATATGTATTTGTTACACTCCATGAAATCCAAAGTTTGACCCAAAAAAATAATTAAAAAAATTTTTGATTGTGTTGAAAAAAATATCTAACCACAAAGTTCTTTATACACCTTTCTTTTAACCCTAATTTGCAACAAAATATCGATTCTTGGTTACCAATTTCAAAAGCTGCAGTTTTTACACCACCCTAGTATGTATGTATGTATGTATGTATGTATGTATGTATGTATGTATGTAATGTATGTATGTATGTTATGTATGTATGTATGCTATGTATGTATATGTATGTGTGTGTGTGTGTGTATGTATGTATGTATGTATGTATGTAGACACAGACACACACATATATAAGACATAATATTATCATTTGAATGTCCATTTTTCCATGCTTGCACAGAACAGACAAAACACGGTTAAGGTAAATTTTCTGTGGCCAGATGTTCTTCCTGTTGCTAACCATCACCTGCTTCTCAGAAAACTGATATTTTCCCATTGTTTTTTGAAGAATGGTGGGACATATTTTTATTTAAGATTGTAAAAGTAATACAGTTTATAAGAATTAGTACACAAATATCTAGACAAGGTTAAAACACAAGAACACACACTCACTTTTGCATACACACACACACACACACACACACACACACACACACACACACACACACACACACACACACACACACACACACACACACACACACACACACATATTTGATATGCTAATCACTGTTTTATTCGTCACAGGAGAACAGCTTCTCATTTACAACAGTTATATGTTCATAACACACTTGATTCATTAGAAGAATGGATTCAGCAACACTGGTGCTTGAAAATTATTTTCATTTTCACAAGAAACTCTATCCTGTTGACCAACAAACCAAAGTTTGCCTAATTATCGAAATAATGATACTTTACAAACAAAAGAGCCAATATTCTACAAACCAGAAAACAAACACTTAATATTTATAATTCAATCAATCATTAAACCAGTATTCTATCAAATATTAACTCTTTTGTGATTACATTTCTGCTGATGTGGCTTAATTTACATTATAATTTACATTATAAGACGCAGGAACAGTTGAGTAAAATAACTCTGCCATTTAGTGGTTAAAGTGTTGGTTTTTCATTGTAAGGTTTCAGTTCCTGGAACATGCAGTACATATTCTCCTTGAGAAAAGGCATTTAATTTCACATGGCTCCAGTTTACTTAATTGAAAATGAGTTCTGGCACAACCTTCTCTCCCTCCAGTTCTTACATCTTCCATGTTCTTATGGCTCATAGAGCTTAAAGGGCCAAGAAGTTGTTTACTCATAATTATATAGCTATCTCAAACAATTACACAGTTCATGATACCAGGTCATGCAAGTGAGTGATGGCTGTTGTTTTTTGCCGTTGTTTTTTCCCCTCACATTACATTGGTATAAATTAACTGAAACTTTATGATGTTCATTTATGTTGTACTATACTTCCCAGCCACATGTTCAGTCCCATTGCATGACACCTTGGGCTAGTGTCTTCTACTTTTGCCTCAGGCTCACCAAGGACTTGTGAGTAGATCTGAAAGATGCCCATCATGTGTGTGTATATATATATATATATATACGTGTGTGTGAGTGTGTGTGTGTGTGTGTATGTGTATGTGTGTGTGTGTGTATGTGTGTGTGTGTGTCCTCCACCACTGCTTGACAGATGGTGTTGGTGTGTTTACATCACCACAACTTAGTGGCTCAGCAAAAGAGACTGAGAGAATAAGTACCAGACTAGAAACAAAAATATTACTACTGGGGTCAATTTGTTCAACTAAAACTCATTTTATTGATCCAGAAAGGATGAAAGGCAAAGTTGATCCAGGTGGAATTTGAACTTAGAACATAAAGACAGATGAAATGCTGCTAAGCATTTTGCTAACAATTTTGTCAGCTTACCATCTTTCACCATCCTTATAATAATAACTGCTAATAAGGGTGGTGACCTGGCAGAATCGTTAGCATCCCAGACAAAAGGCTCAGCAGTATTTCATCTGCTGTTACGTTCTGAGTTCAAATTCCACCGAAGTCGACTTTGCCTTTCATCCTTTCAGGGTCGATTAAATAAGTACCGGTTATGCACTGGGATCGATGTAATCGACTTAATTCCTTTGTCTGTCCTTGTTTGTCCCCTCTACATTTAGCCCCCCCCCCCGTGGGCAATAAAGAAATAAATATAATAACAGCACAAGCCAGCAATTTTGGAGGGAAAAACTAGTTAATTACATCAACTCTAGTAATTGATTGTTGTTAGTTATTTTATCGATTCTGAAAGGATGAAAAGGAAAGCGAACTTTAATGGGTTTGAACTCAAAATATAAAGTTGTAGCAGAATTACCACAAGGCATTATTGCCAATGCTCTAATGATTCAACATATCAACTACCCAAAGCCAAAACAAATTGCAGTAACTACCATGTAACTATGTAACTCAATACATTAAAATAAACCTCTGAAAGTGCATACCTTCTGAAATATTATAAGACTGCATTACGTATTTATATGTTTGTTTTTTGTAATTTTTAATTTATTCTCTTATTGTTTATGTCATATCTGATACATTAGCACCAGTTTACAGAAACTAATTTCAAGCTCATATATTACCACTAGTTTCTGTAATATGGGCGCACATACCTACTTGCAATCAGTCTTCCATATCAACAATTCTCAATTCTCATTAAAAAATATTTTCTTGGTAGGGGGTATTACCTTCACATAATTTCTAACTTGCTAATAATGCTAATAATAGTGTTGACTGAAAAAAAAAAAGTTGGGGTATCAGGAAGAGGATTACTTTACCTCAAAGTACTATGACATTTATACCCAGAATAATTCAACTTGTTGGTTTTGAAGAACCTTCTATTATTCAAGTTTTATGCAAAACATAAAACATTCTGGGTTTCTGAAGTCAGGAAAAGGCTACAATATAACCCTGCCCCCGCTCTCTCTCTCTTTTCTGCTACTCTCTTTCTGTCTGTCTGTTTCTCTCTCAAGTCTACATGCTCATTTTGCTGAAGCTTATATGGATTTTCAAGGTATTCAGGCTGACAGCTGAAGATACGCACCCTGAAAGGAATACCAGGTTGCCACAAGATTAACCTCCATATACTGCTGGTATTCATCTTCAACTATGTCTACTAGAGATAGATAAAATGAAGTCCTTTACTCAAGGCACTTTATTTTCAGACACAATGCTTTGTCCAGTTTAAAAACTGAACTCACAGCTCAGTGGTTGTTAGTCTAACACCTTAACCATCAAGCCATGACCCTTGACCTATAATACAAAGCTAGAATAAGATTTCAAATTTTGACTCAAGGCCAGCAATTTAAGGGGAAAAGGTAAGTCAATTACATTGACCCCTGTGCTCAAATGGTACTTATTTTATTGACCCCAAAAAGATGAAAGGCAAAGTTGACCTCAGTGGAATTTGAACTCAGAATGTAAAGACAGATGTAATGCCACTCAGCAATATGCCAGCCTGCCGCCTTATATATAAAGCTATAATATGTCTGCAGATTCCATATTTTCTTTTACAGTGAAATTAAACATATTTACACATATATTGATTTAATAATCCATCTTGTTCTGTACTGCATCAACATTTTTATCAATACTACTCATGTTTTTTTCTATAACATGAAGCATTGAAATTATATGTTTGCAATGACAAGGAAATTTTCAATTTTAGTTACATCTTGGTGGATGGAAATAAATTTATAATAGCTACACAGTTCGATGTATATTGCTTTTTTTGTTTCACTGATTTCAGTCATTGGTCTGTGACCATACTGGGTGTCAGACTCCAGATATTCAACTAAAAGATTAAAACCTTCAGTCATATTGATTCCATTAAGATCTTATTGACCAAGATTTTCATATGGTCTTACATGATTGACTAAGACCTTGGAAGATTTTAAATGATCATGTCAACTGCACTGCATCCTAGTGTTTATTTTATTGATCTCTGTTTATCAAATGGTTAAGTTATCCTTAACATCATCATCATAATGTCAACTTTTCCATGCTTGCATGGGTTAAAATGGAGATTTTGAAGCAGATTTTCTACAGTTGGATACTCTTCCTGCCACCAACCCCCAACTGTTTTAAACAAAGTAATATTTCCCAATGGTTAGACATATGCTCTTGCAGAATATTAGAAATTAATGACATTACTTGTATAACAGTAACAATCATTATACAACTGCCATGCAATGTCAAGACAAAGAAACACTCACACAAATTGTTAGTTTTTAATGTTCAGTTATAATGGAAACATATATATATTGTAGCCAAACATGGATCATTGGCAGTTTTTTTTTTTTGCTTCTTCTTTCTTCCTTTTGGACTTTCCTGTTTTTACTGTTTCTGAAGAAGAGCTGTGCTCAAAACGTAAAACAACTACTCTTTTCCTTATCTGAGCATAATATTAATACTTTGCTTGTGCTATATCCTCACATTTGCTTTTTCTTTTTCTTTTTTTCCCTGTTTTTTTCCTCTGTTTCTTTAATTAACTACACACACACAAACACATATCAACTCATGCCAGCAAGGAAAATGCATGTTAAATGATGATGATGATGATAATATTATTCTTAAAGACTAATAAATATACATACACAACAGGCTTCTTGCAGTTTCTATCTATCAAATCCACTTACAAAGCTTTGGTCTGTCCAAGGCTATAGTAGAAGATACTTGTCTAAGGTGATACGCAGTGGGACTGAACCTGAAACCATGAGTCTGGGAAGCAAACTTCTCACCACACAGCAATACCCACACCTCATATTTTGACCATTATATTTTGACATAAATATACCTTGAGACACTTGGCTTCTGTACTATTCTTTTCTACTCTAGGTACAAGGCCCAAAATTTGGTGGGGAGGGGGCCAGTCGATTAGATTAATCCCAGTACACAACTGGTACTTAATTTATCAACCCCCCCCCCCCGAAAAGAAGAAAGGCAAAGTCAACCTCGGTGGAATTTAAACTCAGAACATAACAGCAGATGAAATACCGCTAAGCGTTTTACCTGGTGTGCTAATGATTCTGCCAGCTCACTGCCTTTAGGCTTCTGTACTATTGCTGTCTACCAAATTCCACTTACAATGCATTGGTAAACCAAAGACTTCAGTAGAAGACTTATGTCCATTCTGTCACACAGCATGATCAAACCTGGAACCATGTAGTCACAAAGCAATCTTTTGACTACACAGCTATGCCTGTACCTATGCATATATCAAATTTAATCATTTAACAAAGTACCTCCAATAATTATGTTTAATCATGGAATTGATATCCTTGCAACCATTAAATCAGAATTTTATCAAATATTGAATTAACATCATTTCAGGTATTAAACTAAAGTTCTATAAATTATTGAGTCAATGTTCCATTACTAAGCCACAAATTCCTAAGTATAATAATTATTTCTAATTTAGGCAAAAGAGCTTGAAATTTTGAGGGAATTGGGTTCAGTTGGTTACAACACCAGTACTTGACCCAGTACTTTATTTTAGTGATCCCCAAAAGGACAGAAATAAAGTTAAATTTAGTAGGCGCAGGAGTGGCTGTGTGGTAAGTAGCTTGCTTACCAACCACATAGTTCTGGGTTCATTCCCACTGCATGGCACCTTGGGCAGGTGTCTTCTACTATAGTCTTGGGCCGACCAAAGCCTTGTGAGTGGATTTGGTAGACGGAAAACTGAAAGAAGCCCGTCATATATATGTATATATGTGTGTGTATATGTTTGTGTCTGTGTTTGTCCCCCCAACATTGCTTGACAACTGATGCTGGTGTGTTTACGTCCCCGTAACTTAGTGGTTCAGCAAGAGAGACCAATAGAATAAGTACTAGGCTTCCAAAGAATAAGTCCTGGGGTCGATTTGCTCGAC
>NC_068988.1:18095115-18110686 GCF_001194135.2 Octopus bimaculoides | reverse complement strand
GTTGGCACTCTGTTGCTTACAACGTCGAGGGTTCCAGTTGATCCGATCAACGGAACAGCCTGCTCGTGAAATTAACGTGCAAGTGGCTGAGCACTCCACAGACACGTGTACCCTTAACGTAGTTCTCGGGGATATTCAGTGTGACACAGTGTGACAAGGCTGACCCTTTGAATTACAGGTACAACGGAAACAGGAAGTAAGAGTGAGAGAAAGTTGTGGTGAAAGAGTACAGCAGGGTTTAGCCACCATCCCCTGCCTCATGGAGCTTTAGGTGTTTTCGCTCAATAAACACACACAACGCCCTGTCTGGGAATCGAAACCGCGATCCTATGACTGCGAGTTCGCTGCCCTAACCACTGGGCCATTGCGCCTCCGCATCATATATGACACTTATTTAATTATCACTAGACATATTGCTTATTTTATTTTAATTATCACTAGACATATCTTTGCTTATTTTAATGATCACTAGACATATCTTTGGACTTTCGAAAGGAAAGCCTTATGTTACTCAGAATGCATGAAACAAGGGGTAGCTAAAAATCTGAAAACAAGCACGGAGGTACAGGACAAGCTTATCAAAATACATTGGACAGGCAAAAGGCTAAATCAAAAGTCTACTATGAATTAATGATCAATCTAATGATGTCCTATCATGCAAATCATACAAAATGAGTATTCAGTAAAGAAACATCATTTGGGCAATAATTATTATTCTATTAATTATTAAAAAAATATTTTGTGAACTAATAAATCAAGAGTCAGTCATCAAATGATCTAACATTATGCAATAATGATTTCAAATTTTGTCACAAGGCCAACAATTTTGGGGAGTGGGCATGAGTTGATTGTACTCAACTGGTACTTATTTTATCGATCTCAAAAGGATGAAAGGTAAAGTCAACCCCAGTGGTATTTGAACTCAGAACATACAGATAGACAAAATGCCACTAAGCATTTTACCCAGCATGCTAATGATTTTGCCAGCTCACCACTTTCCAACATTATGTGATATTAATAAATATCCTAGTAATTTGATCTGGGAGAAGGGGTTGTACTCATGGACTTTGCAGGCAGAACAAGACTTGAATAGCAGCAAGAGAATGAGAGAATTTCAGAGGGATGGCACTCTGGAAAAGAAGAACTGAGTAAAGTGATTCATGCAGGACCTGGTAGAGTGAAGAAATGACTACAACATGTATGAGGAGATGGCTGAATCAGGAACATCTATATTGAGGTAGCAGGAGTTTCTAGAAACAGAGTTCACAGTGAGGTATTAGTGGGAGAAAAGGCAAATTGAAAGAATAGCAAATTTTGGGCCAGATTTTGAAATATATTAGTGAACAGCTTCATGCTACCCATTCAGATGACCTTTTAGATGTAGTCCAGGATGTCATTATATGGAGCAGGAAAGTACTATTCCAAATGTAGGAGCAATATGTCATCAGGGATTTCATTTGGGCATTACAGAAGATTAGTAGTTGTTCCTAATTTATTACGTTGTTACCCTAAAGTGAGAGGGTAGTGTTTATGCTGCAATTTTTAGAGATGTGTTGAAGAAGTGAGTTGCCAAGAGACATTCTCAGTGTTGATGAGACTAAGTATTTGTGACAAGTGTTATTTATTGTATTATAAGCTTTTAATTAGCCTGTTAACGACTTATAAAATATAAGAGACCTGGGACTTATTACAATAAAATAATGAATTCTTATCATGAATCCTAAATTGCCAATTGTCTTAAAGCATTTTATGCAAGACTCTTAAAGGTAACTGAAAAGATTAGCATAGAATGAAGAGTAAAATAAATTGATTGCAATCGTACATGTGTAGAATGGGGATATTAGCAGCTTCTGTCTACCAAATTCACTCACTAAGTTTTAGTTGGCCAGGGACCATAGTCGAAGACACTTACTCAGGATGCCATGCAGTAGGGCTGAATCCTAGATCATATGGCTTTGAAGCAAACTACTTAAAACCTCTACTATGCCCACACGCACGCACACACACACACAATCGTTTCATTATGTAATTTACTTAATTTGCAAATAAAATCCTTCTCTGCTGTTACAATTTCTTTTGTTTTTAACGATTCCTTGTAAGTGCCTATTTTAACAAATGTTCTTTGTGTCCCGCTTTGTTGTCGTTACATGTATCGCATTTGTTTGAGATGTTATTACAGTGGATGTATAAGTTCAATCTTCTTTTTTTTCCCCCCCCTTTCTCTTTAAAGTCTTCATTTGATGCCAAAAGTTTATTGAGAGAAAATGCCCATTTTGGAATACCAACAAACTAGATATAATCAGTTATTTTTCTCCATCAAAAGAGAATATGAATTGCATTGTAAACAGCAAGTGAAGAGTAAATTTCACCAATAACTAACTACATTTCCTCATATATTTACATCTCTTTTTTAAACACATTTTTTTCCTTGATATTTTTCTCCAAAACACACACATTCCACACAACACATGTAGTCATATATACATACACACACATACATGTTTGCAGACAAAAAATATGATTATTGCAAGAGCTGCTTCTTTTTTGTATTCAGGTATTATTGTTATTCTTACTTTGTGCCTATGTAAGAAATCATAATCATTACCATTATTATTATTATTATTATTATTATTATTATCATTACTATTCTCACAATACAACAGCATTATTGATTTAAAGCTAGCTCAAAGCTGTAAATGTATAAACTGACTACAATATACATCATACCCTGCCCCCAACTCCTTTTCCATTCACACCAGGATTTTTCACCTAAAATTTCAAAATAAGTTCCATCATCCTCATCATCAACAGAAAAAAAAATAGCTGTTGAGCTTGGTAAAGGGGAAAAGTGAAGATAAAAGAGATATGAAAAAAAATGAATAAAGAAAAAGTAAGAGAAAAGATAGTGGGGTGTTGGGTGAATTGGTAGGTGTTAGGTGGTAATGTGTTAGAAGAAAAGTGATTCTTTGAACTCCATAACAATTTTAGTTGAATTTGGCACCTTATGTGGGAATAAGCATTTATCAATGTTGGACTGGTAAAAATTGGATTTTGTGGTGCATTTTAGTGGTTATGCCTGCTGTTTGCATTTTGCTTGTTGCATTGCTCTGTAAGTCAATTTAATATTATTATTTATTTAATCTATTTATTTAACCGGTTTTTGTATTTTTTGTTTGTTTGATATTTGATTTTGCTACTATTTGTAATGTTGTTTGTATATTAGTAGCTGAGTGCAACAGAACAGCTATGTGTTGGCAGCTTATAAAGTTGACTAGGCATTCCATTGAACCAAGATGTTCTGTGATTAACATGTGTATTTATTGTTGTTCGAGTCAGCACCATCATTATTCTCATTGCCATCACTGTCGTTATCATCATGATGATCATCATAATCATCATTTAATGTCCACTTTTCCATGCATGTAGAGATTCCATGCATGTAGAAATTCCATGCATGTAGAGATTCCATGCATGTAGAGATTCCATGCATGTAGAGATTCCATGCATGTAGAGATTCCATGCATGTAGAGATTCCATGCATGTAGAGATTCCATGCATGTAGAAATTCCATGCATGTAGAGATTGCATGCATCTTTGCTGAGGCAGATTCTTTCTATGGCTGGTTCCTCTTCTTGTTGCTATCCCTCCCCTAATCTATTAAACAATAAATGGCAGGGGCATACTTTCACAGATGTCACCATTTGAATGAACAGTGACTTTTTTTATATTTATTTACACTCAGTGTATGCTTATCAAGACACAGACACATACATAGATATGTACATATCCATGTCATCATCATCATCATCATCATCATCATCATCATCGTCGTCGTTTAACGTCCGCTTTCCATGCTAGCATAGGTTGAACGATTTGACTAAGGACTGGTGGACCAGGTGGCTACACCAGGCTCCAATCTGATTTGGCAGAGTTTCTACAGCTGGATTCCCTTCCTAACGCCAACCACTCCGAGAGTGTAGTGGGTGCTTTGCTTGCATGTGTGTGTACATATATATATATATATATACACACACACACTCACACATACAAATGTGTATGTGTGTATCACAAGTTTCTTTGAGTTACCATCAACTGTATTTTTCTCTTTCGGCAATGGCCAATCTAAGGCTATAACAGAAGGCACCAACTGCTGGAGTCCACAGAACAGAAATGAATGCTAAACCATTCGCTATTAAGTCAAATTAATTGACCCCAGTACTTTTCTTTCTTAAGCCTATCAATCTGTTTTGCTGAACTGCTAAGTTACCAGGATGTAAACAATCCAACACTGGTTGTCATGCAGTGGTGCAGAGCAAACATAGGCACAAAAAACACACATGCGTGTGCACGCATGTACCCCCCACACACACACACATGACAAATTTCTTTCAGTTTTCATAAATGAAATCCACTCAAAAGGGTTCGGTCAGCCTCTGGTTATAGTAGAAGACATTTGTTCAAGGTGCCATGCAGTGGGACTGATCCCAGAAGTATGTGGTTGAGAAGCAAGCTTTTTACCACACAGCCACGCCTGCATATATATGTACTAAATTTTTCCTGATTCACAGCTTCATAATCTTAAAATTAAATAATCCCAGTCCATTGCATCCTGAAATGACTCTGTAGAGCAACCAATAGCTTCATTCTGCACAAATGACTCATATTAAAAAAAAAAATAATGACATTACTCACATTTATATTTAATTCCAAGACTCTTCATTGAATTATTAGTCATAATGTTCAGATCATAGAGAACTCTCTGATATCAAGAACTATATACATATACATAATGTAGATCGCTAAATAAATTAATATGAAGTTGAGATGAATCACTTTCCATATGTTGGTAAGGAGAATTGACTAACATGCGATATATTCTGAAGATAGCTATTGAAGAAGTTGAAAGCTTAATCACTGCCAGTTTATTAAAAATAGCTTCTTTCTGTCACAACTAATCCATGAAGCTATTAGAAAAATATGAATATATAAAACATAAACTGAAAATTAAAAAAAAAAAAAATTATGGCACAAATTTTATATTTGATTGTTTGTTCTACATCTGGTTTCCCATGTTAATTTGGGTTGAATAAATACTTGGTATTGAGGCATAATTTTACTGCTAGATACCCATTATGTCACTTACTCTTACCTATACTTTCCATCTAAAGTCATCATGATCATCATCGTTTAACGTCCGCTTTCCATGCTGGCATGGGTTGAACGATTTGACTGAGGACTGGCGAACCAGATGGCTACACCAGACTCCAATCTGATTTGGCAGAGTTTCTACAGTTGGATGCCCTTCCTAATGCCAACCACTCCGAGATTGTAGTGGGTGCTTTTACACGCCACCGGCACGAAGGCCAGTCAGGCGGTATTGGCAACGGCCACGCTCAAAATGGTGTATTTTACGTGCCACCTGCACAGGAGCCAGTCCAGCGGCACTGAGACTCTCTCTATCTCTCTCTCCCCCCTCTCTCTCTCTCTCTCTCTCTCACACACACACACACACACACACACACACGAGGGGAAATCAAAAATTATCTGTACTTTCGCCATAATGTATCTTTATTATTGTCACACAGCCTTCTATACATGCATGCTTACAGTTGGTACTATTGTGGTCGTGGTCCTGTGATCACAGTTTGAGCCTGATCCTGCCATTTTACTTTCTGGATTTACAGTGTAAGCTTGGTTGCTCCACCAGCAATGAGCACCAAAGAAGAACAAAGTGCAGTGATCCGAGAGATGGTAATGGTGAACTGGTTCACCATTACTATCTCTTGAGCTTACTGCACCTTCTCATCAGTGGTGGAGGTTGATGGACATCCTGCTCCCATTATGTGTGTTATGCTTGTCCAGCCACTGTTAAACGTCTTGATCCACTCATACATACTTCTACACAGTAGTGCACTGTCCCTGTCTTGTGCTAAAAGCCTCTGATGAATTTCAGCACCTGACACACCTTTTGACCAGAGAAATGGGATCATTGCTCTTTGTTCTTCTTTGGTGTGCACTGCTAGAGGAGCAGTCATGCTTACACTGTAAAGCTAGAAATCAAGCTGTAGAAATCAAGCCAAATCAGACTGGAACCTGGTACAGCACTCCAGCTTACCAGTTCCAGTCATGCTTGAAAATAAGTGAGCATTGACGACCAGAGGAACATCAGGTCCACAGAAAATGAACCTCAACAAAATTCGTCAACTCATACAAGCATTGAGGACAACTGGAAATTCATATGGGGAAACTTAATGAGAGCCACTGATCAAAGTTTGTGGCTGGTACAACAGCCTATCCATACCTAAAGTGACATGGTAGTGGAACAATGTTGTAGACAGGGCCATTAGAATGAAGAAACAGAACTGGAAGGGAGGTGGTAGCAGAGAACTATATCAAGTAGCTAGAAGAGAAGCTAGGCGACAGATATATTTAGCTACAGGTGTAGAAGAAAGGAAGAAGTTCGCCAGTGTTCCCATACAAGCATACATAGAAAAGTGAATGTTAAAAACGATAACTGATGATAAATGATTTTCCTGTCTTTTCAGAACGATGTGCTTTATATTTATTATGTTCTACCTTGTCTCTTTAAATTTGTATACACTACTAAATCAAACGTGATTACTGATGGTTTTCTGTATCCAGTACATTTGTAGCTACAACTGATTTGATTCAGCAGTTATATTAGTATTGTAAGTAGTAGCACTAGATAGTAGGAAGAAAAATAAAAGGGCATAATCACTCCTGGTGAAAAATTTCTCTGGCATGGTGCTTTTCTGTTTTCTTTATTTTCATAATATTATAGAGATATTTTGTCATGGTATTTCTGTGATGTATTTTTATAATATTGTTTCTAATTTAGCTACAAGGTTAACTGATAGCTGATATTATTTGCTCTTAAGATTTGACTAATGCTTTATTTAATCAACTCTGGATGGATAAGAGGCAATGTTGACTTTGGTGGGATTTGAACACACACACAAAAAAGAGACAGAATAAATACCACAAGAAAATTCTTGCAATGCTCTAACAACCTTGCTAACTTGCTACTTTTTTTATGGTGAGCTTTCCCAATAGAGTAAAGTTCTAAGACTTCCTGATTATATTTTTTACTTCTCTTTTATCTTAAATAAATGGTCAGTTTATTGAGGATGTCACGTTTCTTTAAAATATTTCTACAACTCTCATTTTATTTAAAAATTTTTTCTAATGCATGCCATCAAAGTGACACTGGGGTATAAATATATGAAACTCAATATACCCATCGTGACTACCCATCTGATAAGGGTACACCAGGCACATGCATCACAACCACATGTGCACAACATAGTGATCTCATATTAAGTGAAACAGTGCATGACCTTACAGGTTGGGCCCAGTTTTCTTCAGGTTGAGCAGCTCATCTCACTCAAAAGGATCCTAGAAAGGTCTGTTTAAAGATGATGAACAAAACATGCATGTTTCCAGAGGTGAAGCATTCACACTCCCAAAGAATTCCATTCAACAAATGGCTATGATGCTCTGCCACTACTTTTGCTCATGATCAGAGATGCACATATTGTCAGCCACTAAGAGACATGCTCAACTAGTTAAACAACTGACAAGCAAATCTATGGTATTGAGTAGAATATTTGCTGTAACCTATCTTTTATATCAAGACATAATAACACTTCCAATCAGTTAAGCTCAGACGCCCTGAGAGCCACTGCTTGGTACTGCATCAGAACATTGGGGACTCTATTATTATCATTATTATTAGCATTATTTTGCTTCCTGTGTATGATCTGTGAACTGATTAGAGTGTATGGATGTCTAGTCAATATATGTTATTGATAAATGGTAAACAAGTTATTGATTGGTAGTTTCTATGTTTATTTATGTTTTCATGTATGTCAATTAATATAATTACCTGTCCAACAACAAGCCAAGTGTTGTCCTGGTTTATGAAGTTGTAATTGAAAGCAAATGTATAGACTAACAATTCTAACAAGGGAAATGGGACTTTAGCTTTTCCAGATTTATAGTAGCTATTGTATGACACTTCTGGAATAGAGTGGACTCTATTCTAGGCACAACTGGTGCCTTTAACAGAAACCACTTTACTGCAAGCACTTAGGCCTTTCCCTGCTCATTTTATACTTGCATTGTTTTATCATTTTTACAATGGTCTCCCTTTTGGCTGACACATAAAAGCACCTACTACACTCTCGGAGTGGTTGGCATTAGGAAGGGCATCCAGCTGTAGAAACTCTGCCAAATCAGATTGGAGCCTGGTGTTGCCATCCGGTTTCACCAGTCCTCAGTCAAATCGTCCAACCCATGCTAGGCATGGAAAGCGGACATTAAACGATGATGATGATGATGATGAAGAATCCTTTCTACTAAAGGCACAAGGTCTGAAATTTGGGAGAGGGCGATAGTCAGATACATAGACCCTCAGTACTCAACTGGTATTTATTTTATCAACCCCAAAAGGATGAAAGGCAAAGTCGACCTCAGCAGGATTTGAACTCTGAATGTGAAGATGACTGAAATGCCATTAAGCATTTTGCCCAGTGTGTTAATGATTCTGCCAGCTCATTACCTTATTTTGGTTTAATGATGAAACCTATTTGTTACCACATTTCTGTTGAAATTCACTGCCTTTGTTTCAATTAATTTTGAAAATATCAAAGAATTTAGTAAAATAACTTTGATGACGACGATGATTATTATTAACCCTTTAGATACCAACCTGTCTGAAACTGCCCTTGGTTCTCTGATAAAAATTTCCCATTTCAAAGGGGTCTAAATTGAAACTCTTCATCAAAATTTCATGTTAATTTATGTTCATAATGCCAACTTAACAATGACTATTATTTTACTAAATTATTCATTACTTTCAAACTTAATTGCAACAAAGGATGTGTATTTCAAATGAAAATTTGGTAAGCAAAGGGTTAAGCTGGTATTTGGAACATAAATTAAGATGTAATTTTCATGGAAGGTTTTAATTTTAAATCAGGAAGCTTCTATCCCCGAACTATGCGTGGTCTTGAGTGGGTTGATATCAAAAGGGTTTGTGCCTAGATATTTTCCTTGCTGTAGTATATTCTACAATTAATATATTTTACACTAAGGCAGTGAGCTGGCAGAAACGTTAGCATGCCAGGCGAAATGCTTAGCGGTATTTCGTCTGCTGTTACGTTCTGAGTTCAAATTCCACCGAGGTCGACTTTGCCTTTCATCCTTTCAGGGTTGATTAAATAAGTACCAGTTACTCACTGGGGTTGATATAATCAACTTAATTCGTTTGTCTGTTCTTGTTTGTCCCCTCTGTGTGTAGCCCCTTGTGGGCAGTAAAGAAATAAGAAATGTTAGCATGCCAGGTGAAATGCTTAGCGGTATTTCATCTGTCTTTACATTCTGAGTTCAAATTCCGCCGAGGTCGACTTTGCCTTTCATCCTTTCGGGGTCGATAAATTAAATTCCAGTTGTATACTGGGGTCGATCTAATTGACTAGCACCCTCCCCAAAACTTTCGGGCCTTGTGTCTATACACTGACAGTATCTTTAAATTTTATTCAAGCAGAAATCAAATAGATCACTGTTTCTTGAATTACTTACTGAGGTACTAAGTATCTATAAATAGTTGCACAGTTGATAGAAAGGATTTAAATTTCTCATTAGAATTATTTTATTGAATTCAGGTTAATGAAAAGTAGTGTTATCTCAAATGGTATTTGAAATTAGAATGATGAAGTCAGTTTTCAAAGTAAGTTTTCTACTGTTATAACCAGTCATGTGATATTAAAATTTATGTCCTTGCAACACGCCTTTATGAGAAAAGGCTCCTGTTGTTGTTGTTGTTTAGTACTATGTCATCCCTGTACAAGCAGACTAACAGTCAAATGTTCGAGAAATATGAGCACACTGGGTTTTTTAATTTTTTTTGTTATTTCAGGCATAATGTATCTAGGATGTGTTACTCAATATGTCTTTTCTTCTATTTTTTTAAAGCTAATAGCATATGATTTAAAGGAAATTTGTCTGTTATTTCTCGATTGTTCAGCAACCATGTAGGAGCACTCATAATTTTGCCAATTAACTACTTTAAAATAATAACAATAGCAATAAGAAGTGACAATGGTACATGACAATGATCTAAACACAATAATTTATGACATATCAGTACAAACTGACAAAGAGATCATTGGCAACTGTCCAGACATAATTATCAAAGACTGGAACAAAAATGTTTGCACTTTGAGAGACAGCTTGTTCTCTTCTGGTTAAAACACCACCAAGCGGGTAGAGGAGAAAATGTTAAAGTACAAGGATCTTGAAAATATAATAAGGCTCAGCAGAATCATCACCAAATAATATAATGCAGCACATATTCTACACAATCAGCACCTACATAAATAACAGAAAACATACATTTACATAATTGATGAGTGATATAATTATGCCAATAATTCACACGACTCAGTTTCTAGACAGCTGCCACCGATTACTATAACACTGCGCACACAACATGTTGTTGTTGTTGGCACTCTGTCGCATACAACGTCAAGGGTTCCAGTTGATCCGATCAATGGAACAGCCTGCTCGTGAAATTAAAATGTAAGTGGCTGAGCACTCCACAGACACGTGTACCCTTAACATAGTTCTCGGGGATATTAAGCGTGACACAGTGTGACAAGGCTGACCCTTTAAATTACAGGCACAACAGAAAGAGGAAGTAAGAGTGAGAGAAAGTTGTGGTGAAAGGGTACAGCAGGGTTCACCACCATCCCCTGCCGGAGCCTCGTGGAGCTTTAGGTGCTTCTGCTCAATAAACACTCACAACAACCGGTCTGGGAATCGAAACGGCGATCCTATGACCGCGAGTCCACTGCCCTAACCACTGGGCCATTGTGCCTCCACCCACACAACATATACTCTACATGATCAACACAATCAGTATATTCTCTACATGATCAGCTGCAGTTAAAAACATAGCACTAATTACATAGCATATATAAAACACAAATATGACCCAAGAAAATAACATATTTGCCATTACTCATTTTACACAACTAGATGAAACATTGAGATAACACCAAACACTACAAAATGAACCAATTAACCTTATAATGAAACAAAGCTAATGAAGTATATAATCTTATTTCTACATTTCTGAAAAATAAGTTGCCAGTACCGCCTGACTGGCCTTCGTGCTAGTGGCACGTAAAAGCACCCACGACACTCTCAGAGTGGTTGGCGTTAGGAAGGGCATCCAGCTGTAGAAACTCAGTCAAATCAGATTGGAGCCTGGTGTGGTCATCCGGTTTCACCAGTCCTCAGTCAAATCGCCCAACCCATGCTAGCATGGAAAGCGGACGTTAAACGATGATGATGATGATGAATGTTATACACACTACAGGAAGACAAAGGTTCACTTGGTGATGCAGGAGAAATTTGCACAAAACTGTTTAAAGCATGATGATAAATATCAATATTAGTTTTTATCAAGATTACAAGGTCTAAAATTCGGCGTGTAAGGTTCAGTCAATTACATTGACTGATCTACTTGAAAGGTATGTAATTATATTAGGCCTGAAAGAGTGACAGGCAAAGATAACAACAGGCTTACTGTGATTTGAACTCAGAATGTACTGCTAAGTGGGATTGAACTTAGATTGTACTGCTAAGCATTTCTCCTGATGTGCTGATGATTCTTTTAATCCGCTATACCAAATAATAATGATGATCATAATAATAATAATAATCCTTTCTACTATAGGCACAAGGCCTGAATTTTAGGGAAGGAGTTCAAATCGATTACATCGACCCCAGTACTCCAAATTATTGACCCTGAAAGATTGAAAGCAAAGTTGACCTGGGTGGTGTTTGAACTCAGAACATGAAGATGGACGAAATGCTGCAAAGCATTTTGCCTGGCATGCTATCAGTCCTGTTAGCTTATCGCCTTAATAATAATAATAATAATAATAATAATAATAATAATAATAATAATAGTAATAATGATGATGATAATAATAATAATAATTATAATAATAATGATAATAATAATAATAATAATAAAATTATAATGATAATAATAATGGTTTCAAATTTAGGCACAAAGCCAGCAATTTCAGGGAGTGGGTAAGTTGGTTACATCAACTCCAGTACTCAACTAGTACTTATTTTATTGACCCCAAAAGGATGAAAGGCAAAGTCAACCTTGGGGAAATTTGAACTCAGAACATAAAGTCAGATGAAATGCTGCTAAGAATCTTGTCTAGCATGCAAATGATTCTGCTAGCTCCCTGCCAATACTACTACAACTACTACTACTACTACTACTACTACTACTAATAATAATAATAATAATAATAATAACAACAATAATAATAATCATAATAATGGTTTCTGGTTTAGACATATAATAACACTGACCCAGGCCCCAGTGCTTGACTGGCTATAATGATTTCTGTTGCAAAAGAACAGTATCTATTGAACTTTGGACAAATGTTATGCAGTGTTTAATTAAAACAATAAAAATGCCTACATCCTAGATACTTGGATCTGTGATGTTATACAATGTAATGTAACTGTGATTTCTTAACATTGGCACAAGGCCATGGTTTGTAATGGAGAGAAATGGAGAGGTGAATTAACTTCAGTAAAAATCTCAACAGGATTTGAATTAGTAAATAGTAATAATAATTTTTTTTATTGACACAAGACCAAAAATTGATCAAGGAAGAGTATAGCTATTATAGTCAATAGAATCTATTTCTAGTGTATTATTCTTTATTTCCATTTCATAATGTACTGTACAGGAGTCGCTTTTTGGATGCTCTTTGTTGTATATCAGTTATTTTTCTGTGAGTTGAAGTTGTAAGACTCTCAGTGATCTTTTCTACAGTTCTAGAAATAGGTATATAGTGAAGGGTACCCTATGGATGATTCTGTATGTTGTATGTGCATGAGAGAGAGAGAGAGAGAGAGAGAGAGAGAGAGGGAGGGGGGAATCAACGAATCGGCCTCAAGGTACTTAATAAGTATTTTCTCTCTCTCACAAGGATGAAGCGAAGAAGTTGACCTTAGAAGGATTTGAACACCAAAGTTCAGAGAGCAAGAATAAATTCCCTAATTAATCTTGTCTAATTATCTGCCAGTTCACTGTCTACTTCTGGTAGATATCTTAATTGCACCTGTTCCTTCTAGTAACTTTAAATAACCCTTCTTGAACAAACAAGAAACAACAAAGTTGAAGGCAGGGATTTTAAATATAACGTGATGAATGTTGCAAGAATTTGTGACATATATCTCTTTTACTCTTCTACTTGTTTCAGTCATTTGACTGTGGCCATGCTGGAACACCGCCTTTAGTCGAGCAAATCGACCCCAGGACTTATTCTTTGGAAGCCTAGTACTTATTCTATCGGTCTCTTTTGCCAAACCACTAAGTTACGGGGATGCAAACACACCAGCATCGGTTGTCAAGCAATGTTGGGGGGACAAATACAGACAAACAAACACATACACACATACATATATATACACATATATACAACGGGCTTCTTTCAGTTTCTGTCTACCAAATCCACTCACAAGGCTTTGGTCAGCCCAAAGCTATAGTAGAAGACACTTGCCCAAGATGCCACGTAGTGGGACTGAACCCGGAACCATGTGGTTGGTAAGCAAGCTACTTACCACACAGCCACTCCTATGCCTGTTGATATCATGATGATATCAACATAATATCTTCTACTTGTTTCATTGGATGGTGGTCATATGGGGGCACTGCTTTGAAGGGTTTCTTTTCTTTTTTCTTCTTTTCTTTTTTTTTTTAAAGTCTGGTCCTTATTCTACCTGTCACTTTTGCCAAACCATTAAGTTATGAGGATGTAAACACCAGTACAAATTATTAAGGGGAGGGGCTGAAAAACACAAACACACGCACATACACACACACACATGTGTGTACTCTGGCACACGTGTGTGACAGGTTTTCAAATAGTTTCTATCTATCAAATTCACCTACAAGGCATTAGTTGGTCTGGGGCTATGGAAGAAAACACTTACACAAGGTGCCACATAGTAAGACTGAACCTGAAACCACATGGATGCAAAGCAAGCTTCTGAACTGCACAAAAATATCAAAAGAATACTCCTTGTCATGAAGATAATGTGTCAAGCTGCTAGGTTAATGTCTATATGTCATATGTTCCAAGCACACACCAGCTGTTGTGTTGCACTGCTAAACAAGCTACACAAATCTATTTGGTTCTCATCAAGTTCCATTGCTACTTAAGTGCTGAAACATTAGTGGTAGAAAAGACATCTAGTTATATATATAAAAAAAAAAAAACACTGCTTCACGAAAAACCTAACCATATTGAATATAGATAAACATGAAAATGATAGTTTCAATAATGGTGCTACATATTTTCCATAAAACTAGTTAATGAAACCAACGCAGAGTTACCCACAAATATTTTAGTGTCAGTAACCCGAAGAAACAGGTGCTACAGATGTTTGCTTTGTATTAGTGTTCTTCAAGGCTTGAAGTTATAATAGTATGATTTCAATGTCAGAAATTTAGCAGGTAGATGTTTGTTGATTTAAGTGATTACAATATATGACTGGCACTTATTTTATCTGGAGGTGAGGTATAATAAAGTGCAAATATAATTAGAATAGAATTTTAAAATATTTGTTTCGTTAAAAGACAAAATTTAAAGAAATATTTAAGTTGCCTTAAAAATCAAATATAATTGAAGGTGCATTTGTCTGTTCTCAGTACTGCAATAGCTATTGGTTCATCAATTTCATCGTCTATTTATTTCTTTGTTTATTATCATTATTTACATTTTATTTATGATGATTATTTATTTTGTGGGGCTGTATGGTTAAGAATATATGCTTCCCAATCATATGGTATCAAGTTCAATCTCATTGTGACATACTTTGAGCAAGTGTCTACTACTATAAATAAAAATCAACCAGAATAGATTTGGGAGATTGAAATATGTGTGTGTACATATATATATATATATATATATATATATATATATATATATATATATATATATATATATACATATAAACATACATATATATGCATATATATACATATACATATATATGCATGTACATACATGTACATACATGTACATTATATACATATATCTGTATACATGCATGCATATATATATATATACATGCATGCATATATATATATATATATATATACATATATATATATATATACATGCATGCATATATATATATATACATGCATGCATATATATATATATATATACATGCATATATATATATATATATAAATAACAATAAATGGAGCAAAACGCATATAAATAAAAGTTCCTTTAATTCCTACACATGTTTCAAAATATATGTGTGCGCTCCTCCAAAGAAGTAAGAGCTGCTGGAATTCCACATATATTCATCGGTCTCTTTTGCCAAATCGTTAAGTTATGGGGACCTAAACACACCAGCATCGGTTGTCAAGCGATGTTGGGGAGACAAACACAGACACACAAACATACACACACACACACACACACACACACAC
>NC_068988.1:18088753-18091253 GCF_001194135.2 Octopus bimaculoides | reverse complement strand
ATTCAAGCACAGGAATTTATATAATCAACTTGTCCCTTCCCACAAAATTTCAAGCCTTGTGCCTATAGTATATAGAATTATTAGTTTTTAACTGTTTTTATCTGTACAGTTGGCTAGGTTTGCAAAGCATGTCTAGATTTCAAATACTTGTATTCTCTGTCATTTCATTTTGATATATTTTTAGCTATAGAGTATTCTCTGACATTTTCGTAATAGTTTTCACAGTTGAATGCCCTTATTTTTCATCAACTGCTACAGTTCTACATATGAATGTTGAATGAAAGCCAATAGTGGTTTGAAAGCTCAGGGATAAAACCAGAAACAGAAGTGCTGATTATAACTGCTGGTGACCAATGCTTAACCACATGCATGTTCGCTAAAAAATGGCAAACAATACTTATGCCAAGTGCATCAGACTATGAAACCAGTACAATGAGCATCTCCAGCTGCACTATTTCTGCCTGGTCTAAAAGTATATTCGCAGACTTAATTGAATATTCAACTGCGTCCACTAGGATATATGCCAATACTTCAATACGAAAATGGACAAGAAGTGATATACATATGCATACAAAATACAGTACATGACAAATTTACCATGTTTGGTACATATAAACATACCATTTACCATTTCTTGCCTGCTTGGCACATTCCTGTGGAAACTGGCATGGAGATCAAGATAAATCTTTCCAGACAATAAAGGCTGGGATGAAAATATCTATATGTCCATAGAAATCTGTCTTTTCTAACTAAAGCATTGACCAAAAAGAGATGAAGGATCTGTCAAAATACAAGTTCTTGAAGTTGAAATAAACAGGATATTGGTCTAAAAGTAACAATAATCATTGCAGCATTAGGTATGATGAGGATAAACACAAACAAAAAAGACCCAAACAAGTGCAGACATGGCTATATCATTGAGAAGTTTGCTTCACAACTACATGGTTTTGGGGTTCATTACACTTGCCAAGTAGGATACACTTACCCTGGGATTATTGTAGAAGGCATTTACCCAAGGTAAAAATAGAGGACAGTTTAGGATTCTACATCTCTGCCACGTAGTTTCAGATTCAAGTTCTTCAGCACAGCACCTTGAGCAGATGTCTTCTAAAATAGCTTTAGCCCAAGCAAAATTTTGTCAGTGGACTTAGTGGACAGGAACTGAAAGAAGCCCATCCTAATATGTATGTGTGTGTGTGCATGTGTGTGTGTGCATGTGTGTGTGTGCATGTGTGTGTTTGTTTACATTTGTGCTTCTTCAAAAAACATTGAACTACAAGTGATAAAGATATTGTCATTTCCACTGTCAACAAATCATCCACTAACTTTGTACCTTTGAGGGTATATGAAATAAAAGATCTCTAAACTGAAAAACATGTAAGGATTGATAATAGAAAGGGAATCCAGTTATAAAGCACTGTTTCAATAATATATTCATCTAACCCATGCTAGCAATCAAAAACAGATAGGAAAAGAAACAAATGAACAAGTCACTTTTCGTTTTTTCTTTTCTTTCTTTTTCATTTATTTTAGTCCTACAGCTTAAAGAAGAGCAATGATTGAGAGGAGAGTGGCAACAATACAGTTGATAAGGTATTTGGAGAGATGAGCAACAGGTCTAAACAGGAAGAAGTAGCAAAGATGTATAGGCAGGAAGTTGTTTGCCAATTTACAAATACAGAAGGGGAGTGTAAGAAAATCCCTTATGTTCTACACAGAAAGAATGTTGAATGTTTTTGCAAAACAATGCATTCAGATAAATACGTCTAAAATAATATCAGCTTATATATCATAAATAACAATAAAAATGAAGCATTTTATGGTGGTTTTTAGTGCAAAATAGAATGCAAACAGCAGTGGAAAACAAAGAAAAAACTCCTGAGACAGGACAAATTATATGGCATCAGGATAAACTGTTATATATGTCGCTTACTTAGTAATTCGGGTTGTAGATAATGCTGTATCCTTATTGACTGAAACATTGGAATATCAACCCCTTTGTGAAATGGTACAAAGGCAAAGTTAGATTAATCAAAGTAAATTACAATGATGTAAAATTAAATCATTGAATGTAGCAAAAGTAATTATACCAAAGCTACAATAAGATAATTGAGTGGATAGATAGCTATGTGGGGTTTGCACTTGTGTGAGTATTTAGTATCATAGAAGATCACTATTTTTTTGCTTTCATGAATGTAAGAGATGATCTTTATATAATAAGATTCCGCACTCTGTAGTTGGATGCTATTGAGACAGCCAGGGGTATGATGCTAAATGCAGTATCATTAGTAACCTATGAATTGGGGAAAAATTCTTCTTTTCTTGGATGTTGATGTTGATTAGAAAACAGAATACATTTAGCACCTCCAAACAGTCTCACACATTTTGGAAGAATCAAGCAAAATTGAAACCACAAAGAAATGTTCAAAGCACTTGTACAAAAAGCATTATTATGTACGTGTGTGTGTGTGTGTTTGTGTGTGTGTGTGTGTGTGTGTGT
>NC_068988.1:18083371-18088653 GCF_001194135.2 Octopus bimaculoides | reverse complement strand
TATATATATATATACGCGTACATATACAGGGTACGATCGGTAAATTGTTGCCATTCTAGATGTTTAATTTCACGCATACACATTGTTTGCTTTTGATTTTGGCTACTGCACAGTATAGTAGGATCAGTTGGGTACTGTCTGCGAGAAAAACTGCAACATGAAGCAATTCACTCTGCCAGAAATTTGGTAACGACATGCTGTACTGTTTGGCATTCGTGCCGGAATTTGCAATACGAACAGATGGTGAACACATAGAACAACCGTTGGCTTGTCGTATCCCCAAAACATGTACTGGATGTGATAAAAATCAAATATCCAGTCCACATCACGGAGTTTGGAGTGATCACTAGTGATGGTGACACGCACACACACACACACACACACACAAACACACACACACACACATATATATGACAGAGAGAGAGAGAAAGAGGAGAAAGAGAAAGAGAGAGAGAGTGAACAGTCAGAATCATAAACGTATTGGTTAGTGTTTGCAGTATTTGTTCTAAATGTCTGTGTTCTAAGATCAAATCTCACCCAGATCAGCTTTCCTTTTCATCCTTTCTAAGTCGATAGAAAAAGTACCGGTCTAGGACAGTGGATTGACAGAATTGCCAGAAAACAAGATGAGATGTTTTGTGGTGTTTCTTCCGGGTCTGTGTAATCTCGAGTGAAAATGCACCTCGTCATTTCTTTCATAGATTCTCGGCAGCTTGCTTACCTACCACATGGTTCCGGGTTCAGTCCCACTGCGTGGCACCTTGGGCAAGTGTCTTCTACTATAGCCTCGGGCCGACCAAAGCCTTGTGAGTGACTTTAGTCGGCCCGAGGCTACAGTAGAAGACACTTGCCCAAGATACCACGCAGTTGGACTGAACCCGGAACCATATGGTTGGGAAGCAAGCTACTTACCACACAGCCACTCCTGTGCCTATATTATTCTTGTTTTTTATTCCGTCAGATGCGATGAGAGATTCTATCGACGGAAGTGTATATCATTGCTCAGGAAGAATCTCTTTTTCCAAATATTTCCCTGTTTAGCAGGATATTGTTTTTCTTTCTCTCTCTGCCACCCACTGTTTTTTGCCCATTAAAGTTCTATTCTATTTGTTACTCAAATGATAACCTTCTGAAAATTAAAGTCGTGTATGAATATCTTTATTTTGATGCATTTCACGGCATATGTGATGTTATTTACGTAATTTTTGAAGTGAGATGAAATACTATAACCTGTGATGTTATCACCGGGGACTTTCCTGTGTTTCATAGAACTGTGTTGACATTTTGCTTACTAGGAAATGCTTCAGTCCAGCGGTTTTTCACGGCCACTAATATTGAGCAATTTTAACAAAATGATGTAATCGACATTGCTGAAGGTATATGATATCTATGTTTGAGCCTTCCTCCACAGCTTAAAATGTCTGAAATTGTTGCAGTTCAAAAATCATTCATTCTTAATCTCAACACGCTCTTAAATACATTAATGATAAGTACACTGAGATCAGACGATAGTTTATTGCAAGAGACATTACTTTTTTGAAAATTGGGATGATAGAATGTGATAGAAAATGCTTTGTTATACAATTTGCATCTCACGATTTTCTCTCTTCGACTAAACGAGTTGCAAGTTTGTGAGGAAACTACGGGATTAACTGTCGAGTCATTTTAAATTCTGTGTATTGCTACGGTCATGTCCGTGGTTCCGAAAGCTTGCTGGAGATGGAGTGTTAGGTATTGACTTCACCGACCCTGCTTCAGTCAATTTCAGACAAAGTTATGTTGTTTCTTTAGAATATTCGACATATTTTTGGCATCGATGTGGAGAATGCTACTTTCATCAACTAGTAGACCGAGAGATGAAACACAAATACCCAGTACTACGTGTATTGACAAATGAATAGAACATTTTTGGGTTGGGTTAGATTTTCGCAATGGTCCAGTCCTCCCTGGCAGCCCTCTGATCATTGATAACCGTTTACATGCTGTTCTGCAGATGTTATTAATTTTTTTATTTTTACTCGAGCGTTCTTATTGTTGTCGATTGTGTTCGCTGTTGTTATTGCCGCCGATAGTGTTTTAGTTGAGTTATTGATTTCTTTTACTCTGATTTTCTTGATGAGAGTTTCTATGGAGCCTACTCCTAGCTTTGTTGGGGTGGGTTCTGAACATGTGTTAGTGACTATATCTTCAAATGTCTAACAAATGGTGAGGAGAGCTCTAATTTTTCACTCAGTAACCAAGTCGGAGTTGCTTCGAGTAAAGAAAAGGCTGAACTGTGTCTGTTCAGCATTTTAACTCTCCATATATGAAATCTTCCATTTCTTATTTCTTTATTACCCACAAGGGGCTACACACAGAGGGGACAAACAAGGACAGACAAGGGGATTAAGTCGATTACATCGACCCAGTGCGTAACTGGTACTTAATTTATCGATCCCGAAAGGATGAAAGGCAAAGTCGACTGTGGTGGAATTTGAACTCAGAACGTAACGGCAGGCGAAATACCGCTAAGTATTTCGCCCAGCGTACTAACGTTTCTGCCAGCTCACCGCCTTCAAAATCTTCCATTTCTAAGAATCGACAGATGGAATGACGCCTTGTGCATTTATAAGAAGTTCGAAACCAAGGTGGCAGTTTATGTTGCTGTAAAAGCTTTCAGTTATGTACTTGATTGTTTAACGGTCGCTCTGGGCCCAGTTTTCACAATGATGGTAAAGAATAATGGTTTGATTTTGAAGACTTAGGTACGGTTTCTAATTCATAGGAACCTTCTGTTGAATGGTTTGTTTAGCCTCAAGACTTTAATAGGTTTGTCCCTTTTGTCTGATGAAGATTTTTGGCGGTTAACGCTGGGAGATGGGTTGCATTTATATATTTTATACTTATTTTCATTACCACGTTATTGTTTTTCAATTTCCATTTTGTAGCTTTTAAATAATGATTAATATGTTCTTGGTTCACGTACGTTTTCAGTTTAAAAAAAAAATGTCCTGACAATTTCGGATGGAAGGAATTACAATTAATGTTCTCCGTGTATCCGTAGATTCTGAACTAAGGGTAAAGATGCATATTGCATTTAGGATCAGGACAATCTTCATCCTTTATGCTGGAAGGAATATTTGACTTCCTTTCATATCAAAGGGATTAGAAAGAGAGTTTAACGTCATACAAATCTATTACCGTTATCACCACCATCTCTCTTTTCTTTCAGATTTTATTTCTGTCTATGAGTATTTCTCAGTGACGGTCTCTCTCTTTTCCTAATATCTCGGAGAGAGAAAGAGAGTGAGAGAAAGAGAGAGAGAGAGAGAAAGAGAGAGGGGGGAGAGAGATTATTGTTACTATTCTATTTCACTTTTCTATCTTTCTTATTCTCGGAATATTATGACTTTTTAACATTTCACATGAACACACATACACATACAAATATACAAGTATACTCATGCTGATATGCATACTTGTATGCATATGTATGCACATATATAAGTATCGACACACACATATACAGCATAAACAAGAATTCATAAGCTGAGAAGAACTTGTCTAAAGGCAATAGCTGTAAGTTATGCGTAGTATCTTCAGATGCTAGTAACTGATATAAGAATTGTCCTGTATATCACTGTCATGCAACGGTAGAATCCTCTGAGAGAGCAGGTGGTTTGAGAATGAAAATTGCATGTGATTGTCTCGGATAAAAGCAGTACAGGTGCTTTTTTTCTTTTTTCAGTTGAAGCGTGCGTAATTGGTTGCGATATTGTCTAAACTAGAATACTCACCTTAACATTTTGTGCATTAAAAGATTAGGGAAATTCGCGGAGACGAACGGGTTTTTCTTTTCCCCAGCAAGCATTGTATATCCTACAGGTGTTCGTTGGCAACTGCTTAAGCAGACGTTAATAGCTACAGTTACAGCGGTCTCAGACGGTATCTAATGGGCATGGACACCACTAATTCCTTCAGAAGATCTAACAAGTGAAATGCTTACATACATATGTATTCACATATATAGGGATATATTTATACACACAGATATGCGTGTATGCACACACGTATGTATGCGTGTATTTCAATTGCTAGATCTTATATATTTCTAAGTATGTATATATATATATATATATATACATACATATATATATATATATATATATATATATATATATATATATATATATATATATATATATATATATATATATATATATATGCGCATAGGTATGAAAAATAAGTATATGCATATTGATAGACATGTATCTATATATGTACGTATTTATATACCTACGTATATACTCACACATATATACGTATATATATATATATATACATATAGACATGAAATGTATGTGTGTTTATGCGTGTGTGCGCGCGTGCATATCCCTATATATACATTACATAGGAGCACTCCGTCGGTTACGCCGACGAGGATCACAGCAGATAAGATCAACGGATCAGCTTGCTCGTGGAATTAATGTGCAAGTGGCTGAACCACTCCACAGACTAGTGTACCCTTAACGTAGTTCTCAGGGAGAATCAGCGTGACACAGAGTGTAACAAGGCTGGCCCTTTGAAATACAGGTACTACTCGTTTTTGCCAGCTGAATGGACTGGAGCAACATCAAATAAAGTGTCTTGCTCAAGGACACAACGCGTCGCCGGGAATTGAAATCACGACCTCACGACCGTGAGTTGAATGCCCTAACCACTAAGCCACGCGTCTTCACTACACATTATATATTAGCATGTAAATTATGTATGCATTTGAGTGCCAATACATATATATATATATATATATATAATTATCTGTCTATCTATCTATATGTACGCATTCGTGTTCGTGTGTGTGTTTTGTATGTGGGTGTGTGGTGCGTTTGTGAAGACTGGTGGCTAGGTAGAATACTATAGCACATAAATAGAATGATACATTCCTCAACCGTAATCTTCATTCGTAATTTTTATACTTTATATTATTAGTGTTTGATACTCGTGTGTAAAAGTGCGTGATTATAGAAACGTGACGTTACTGCATACTGTTGATGACGACGATTATGGTGGTCGTCGTCGTCATCAAGACGCTGGCGGCGTTTGTGGTGGTAATGCTGGTATTAATAGTTGATAATAATTGACTTTAGTTTATGAAACCCGATAATTTAACAGGAGACGAAACGGTAAGGTATTACTTTTCTCCGGGCTATTAATGATTAAATGAAACCGTTTCTTGTGTAATACTAAAATATGTCGTTGAAATATTTTTTAAAAATCCACATGAATACAGCTGTGTGTATATA
>NC_068988.1:18079361-18083319 GCF_001194135.2 Octopus bimaculoides | reverse complement strand
ATATATATATATATATATATATATATAATGTATGTATGTATGTATGTATGTATATACGCTAATGTATTTTCACACTCACGCGTTAGCATGCATGCATGCATGCTGACGCAATACGCCTCGCTGCAATCATTATCAACAACAGGAAATCCTCAACGTGAGCGGCTAAGAAACACCCCACTATATTATATTTATAGAACAGCCGTTTTCACCACGTGTACAAGTACGTCACAAAAGCCCATAACGTCAGCCCACGCAAGTTTGACGTCACAGCTGTGAACGGTGAAGAAGACAGTTGCAGTGGGCGAGAAATTTATGTATCTAGAATCATAAAAAGAGGGATACCCCACATGAATTTATAACGTAGCCTCCTCCCCACCGCAACTGCCACAATTCTGAACAATACTCGATTATTTTAATCGGTATTTATTATGCGTAAGTTAGAAGAATAAAAATAATAAAATAAAATAGATAAATAAATAAATATAACAGCTGTTACAATACTATTAATCGTAGAATAATGATGAAGGTAAAATAATGAGACTAAGGTGTGTCGATTTAATCAACCCCCATCGCCATAGCAAGCTAATTCTTAATTATTTTCATTGTCTATGAAAGGACGCGCGGTAGGTAGGACTAAAGGCAGAATAGCAATATTGGTCCCTATTATTGAACCCCATTGCGATACATCCTAAGAAATTATAACTGTTCGATCTATTTACTGAAGAGTGTAAATAAGAGGTGATATCGATAATTATTTTCTAACGTTGGTATCAAGCTGAAAAACATGAGAAAGAAAGTGGGAAGGTAGGCGGTTTATGTGACGGTGGGGGTTGTTGACTGAATTGGCCTCAGTACTACTACTAATAATAATAATTTATTCGCTTTCTCTTTTATCGTCAAATTCTCATACGTTATCAACATCCTATGTAGGAGGAACACAAACAAGTACATGCGACTCGTGATGGCTGAAACGAATTAAAGAAAATTATTAGAATTTTAAAGAATCAAACAAAATAAAAAACAAGAAAACATCAAAATAGCTTTTATTTATTTATTTTGGTTGTTTATTTCGCAATCTTACATGTTATGTTGTACACTTAACTGTTGAATGTATTGCGCTGTAAAAGAGAGAAGGAAGAAATACATTCACCGATGCTAATGAAGCAGCGATAGCACTGGTTCTGAGTTGGCAGGAATGTGAAAGAAAACTTCCCTTTCGACGTTAAAGCAATTTTCATTTTGGATTTAACTTGCGAATCAAGTCGGCTCTCTATCATTTGCACCAATTTCATGTTTGTAAAAAAAGCAATGGGAACGATAATAAATGGTGAATTTGTAGTGATTGCGCCATCCTGATATCCTTGTTATTATTATCAACCCCAGCAGAATTATTCCCATAGATGCATTATGTTTGTCTATGTACACCGTGGCTATCAAAGCATACAAGTATATCATGTGTGTGTGTGTGTGTTTGTGTGTGTGTGTCTGTGCGCGCGCGCGCATATATAAATGTATATGCGTGTATATATATATATATATATATATGTATGTATATGTGCGTATATATATGTATGTCTATATGTGCGTGTATATATGCATGTATATGTGCGTATATATATACATGCGTGTATATATATATATATATGTATACATGAGTATATATATATGTGTGTGTATACACACACACACACACACACACACACAAACTTCTTACTAGTTCAAATATGTTTGAAGCATATTCGAACACATAAGACCATTCACTGTATTTTGTCATGGAGAAATTTTCTCGCTGTAGTCAGACAGGTGTAAACACACCGAATCACATACATTATATATATATATATATATATATATATATATATATATACTCACACTCATTGTGAGTTAGTCTTACGTGTGTGAATGCATTAGTTCAGTTATTTCTGTGACTAATTTTTTTTATTATTATCATTGTCATCTTCTATAACGCACACCTTTGACTCGTCTGATCTGTGCAGAATTTCTTCATCCACCCACATTATTTCATTTGTATCAGCATCCACGTCACCATTCCTAGCTTAATTTGCGTCAACCTACGCTTAATTCTTCAGCTGATACCTGACAATGGAAGCAAATTCTTTGCAGTTCTCATCTCAGTTCGAAATTAATATATGTATGTATGTATGTATGTATGTATGTATGTATGTATGAGTACAAACATATATACAAACACACACATATTTTATATAGCACATATATATATATATATACACACATATATTTACGTATATAAATATGTGTATATGTATATATGTAGGTATGTGTGTGTGTGTGTGTATACGTTTGGCATCTGAAGAGGCTACATTTTCAGATTTCCGAGATCTACTACCGGAAGAAATCGGTTCCATCGACTGTCTAAAGGTTTTGGTAACGAATGCCACTCTGAAGAGCTGTTATGACTTGGGAAAATATAATTAGAAATACAAATGTCTATTGAACTGTGTACTTGTGCATCAACAGGTAAATGTACCTGTATTATGATAATGATATTTATATGCAGTCCTAGATTTAGCATTTTTACTTATCTACATAGCCGCACATTCACATACATATATAAATACGAATGTGCGTGCATATATGTAGACGCACACACACACACACACACACTATATATATATATATATATATATATATATATATATATATATATATATATATATATATATATATATATACGTATGTGTGGGTACATATGTGCATATATATATATATGTATGTATCATTATATATACATATATATATATATATGTATGTATATATCATTTTATATATATATATATATACATATATATATATATGTATGTATATATCATTATATATATATCATATATATATATATATATATATATATATATATATATAAACATGCACCAAGTTAAAGAAGGTATAATATCCCCTGTCCGTAAAAGATGAATCAGAGCAGTTACGAAGTATTGCAGATCTCTATCTCTGACCTCACACATTAGCAAAATCATAGAACGCCTTGCCAATAACAAGTTGTTCACATTCCTAGAAGAAAACGGCTTGCTCACAAGCACATACCACTACTTCTAGTGCTGCTTCATGCATCTACAATAGAATTACGACTGGGTAATGAAACGCCAGTTGAATTATTGAAATTGGCCACCAAATGATTTTGTCAGACACAACTTTACCTCCGCCAATTGGGAAACTAAGGGATTGACTGCATTTCTTTCTCAGAGAGCGTCAGATAGTTGTAGCTAACGGTGCTCTTCTCTGAGTAGGCTTCTATTTGTAATTTGTCATTCAGGGAACTGTAGTTGGTTGTTGTCTTAGAATGGCCTCAGTTACATTATCAGCCACTCTCAGTGGCTACGCTAACAATACAGAAGCTTCTCAAGCAATCAAGAAATCTGGTGGTATGAATGTAATATACAAGTGGGCTGAAGAAACCAACATGCAATTCAATGCTGAAAAATTTCAAGCGCTCCGCTATTGACCCACATAATGCAATCATATTACACAGTACCAGAAGATTTTGCAATACCGGAGTCTCTGTCAATGCATGATCTGGAAATTTAGATGAGTAATAATGCATCGTTCTGTGAGCATATTACTAAAATGGCAACAATGTGCATGCAACTGACTTGTTGGATTCTGTGATCACTCAGAACAAGACGAAAAGTAGCCATGTTGCTTTTGTGGAGAACATTTGTTCTCACTCGCTTGGAATTTGCATCGCGTCAAACTAACAGCGAAGCCCGAGGCAACCCAACGCTATTACACCAAGAAAGGTGCTCCAATGCAACAGATGATCCACAGGGAAAGGCTAAAAAAAAAAAACTGATACTCTTCTATCCAAAGTGAAGAAGCTTAAGATAGTCAGTGATTATATATATATATATATATATATAAGAAAACAAAACATGGGACAAGAACTTAACAAGCGACAACAAAA
>NC_068988.1:18077744-18078343 GCF_001194135.2 Octopus bimaculoides | reverse complement strand
ATATATATATATATATATATATATATATATATATATATACTTAAATGAATGAAAAAACATTAGACACCATATCATGGTAACATTGAGGGTGAAGTTGCTAGGTTCTCTCATTCACTTACAGCAAGATAGAGCGAGAGTTGTAGAAGAAAAAAAAAATGAAAATGACTAATAATCGGTACCCCATGTCGATGAAAGGTCGGTACCCATTTATGGGGTACCCCGGAATGGCTACAGCTTCTAGTTGAAATTAAGTGTGTGTATGTGTGTGTGTGTGTATGTGCATGTAAGTGTATGTATACGTAAATATATATGGTGGTCGCCATATACATGTGTGATCGTATATGCGTGTGTATCCGTACGTATATGTATAGCTAAATGTGTATAACCGTATCTTTATACATATAGCTGTATCTATGTAGGTGGATAGATTTACAAACACACACATATATATGTGTATGTGCGTATATGCATAAATGAAATTTGAGTTTATTATTAGTATAAGTAAATTCAAAGGAAAATTACCTAATTATTCCATAGTAAAATTATTGATCTTTTATTTATTGATCTGGATACTTTTTTTTTAAACTTTGTTTATTCCT
>NC_068988.1:18077154-18077734 GCF_001194135.2 Octopus bimaculoides | reverse complement strand
TTTCAACTTTGATTTGCTTTTTTTTTTTTTTGTCTTTCTTTTAACTGTCTGCCAGTAGCTTCTGGTTCGCCATCTGAATCAGACGCTACAGTGCAGCTGTCATAACGACCCAGAACCCACCTTTCGCTATACTACTACTACTACTACTACTACTACTACTACTACTACATTCCGTTATACAACAGTTATTTGTTTCTATATTATTAGATACCCTAAATCTACTGCTGTTATCGACGCTTTCTAGTAGTCATAGTAGTAACATTATCACCACCATCCATTTTTACTACTGCTATAACTGTTGATTACCGCTGCCATAATGTGTGTAGTTCCCCTTCCAACTATTTCTGTTCTATTCTATTCTATTTACTCTTTTACTCTTTTACTTGTTTCAGTCATTTGACTGCGGCCATGCTGGAGCACCGCCTTTAGTCGAGCAAATCAACCCCAGAACTTATTCCTTGTAAGCCTAGTCCTTATTCTATCGGTCTATTTTGCCGAATCGCTAAGTTACGGGGACGTAAACACACCACCATCGGTTGCCAAGCGATGGTGGGGCGACAAACACAGACACACAAGCACA
>NC_068988.1:18062510-18075913 GCF_001194135.2 Octopus bimaculoides | reverse complement strand
AGCGACGGAGTGTCAACAACAACCTACCAGTCTATCTATCTATATATCACTGCTGATCATTAACTTCTTGTGATTTTTAAATTTGGGGATGGTCATATTTTTACTGATTAACCACACACACTATATAATTGGTCTTCACTTCAGCTTTATTATTATTATTACTTTAGTGTCCTTTGTCTGAAATCTCCCGTCACACATCCTGTGACCTCTTCAAAAGCTATCCATCCGACGTGTCACCTCCTAGGTTTCCATTTCTACACAGCCCTTTACAAGTACCGGAAAAACACCTTTAAGAAACTTGATATTTTCCTTGAAACTTAAACATATCAATAACAACAACAAAGATGAAATACGGGTACATCAATAATGTCCTTGTTTGTATTATCGCTTGAGATACTGTTGCAGCGAAAATTTCTGTTTCCAGCCGACAGGGTCAATGATGAGACCTCGATTACCAATTGGAATTGGTTAATTGGGTTGATTATGTTCGGAATATCAATGACATGACTAGAATTAAACATGCACACAACACACAGAAAGAAATAGCGTCCACGCATACGTGTGTGTGTGTGTGTGTGTGTGTTTGTGTGTGTGTGTGTGTTCTGCCGTCGTTTGGGGATGAGGATACATTTCGATCAACTGAATTACCAGATCCTGAATGAACGTGCAAGTGAGTGAGCATTCCACAAACACGTGTATCTTAAACGTAACTCTCACACAGAACCATTGTGATCAGAGTTGGATTGAGACCCATCGAGGCCCTAGGCACGTAAATGATTTTGGTGCCCCCATAAAAGATTATGTAATTCAAAATATAAACAATAACAAACCATAAAATAAATTTATATTTTTCAAAACGAAACAAAGCAGTAAGAGGAAAAATAATGTTTATTTTTGTGTACTTCTACTTTATTTATCTCTGAAAAGCTTCCTCCTGCTTTTTTGAATTGCAAAGTCTTTGATCAGATCCTCAAAATTAATCTCAAGTAACACATCTGCAGCTATACTTAGTAGAGATAAAAGGCATCCCGAATATCATTTTAGCAAGTTTAAAGTGATTTCTTTTGTGCTGTAAACCATTTACCAATTCTGTGCTGCCCCCTCCTTCCCTTGATGCCCTAAGCACGTGCTTATTTTGCTTAATGGTTAATCCAGCGCCGATTGTGATAGTGTGGTGTGACAAGACTGGACATTTGGATTATAGGTACCGTCCACCCGACAGACTTCTGTGCTATTTCCGTCAACCCAATACCATTCATGTGAAGATCGAATCGGGGTTATAGAAAATGACGTTTGTCCATGAGGCCACACAATTAGAGTCGAATTTATTAATTATTCGACCGTACCGTGCCTAGTTTGTGTGTGTGTTCATGTATGTGTGTACATGTATGCATTAGGCACACATACACACAGATATGCATGTATGTATGATGCGTTAGTGTATTATAAGGAACAAGTTTAAATTGCTGTTAAATGTGGTTTATAATTGACTTAACAAACAAGATATCACAAAATATCAGAATAATGTCACAGTCAATAGATATTGTGTTTGCTTCTTTGAGGTTTTAATATTTAACTGAGTTGATAAGTGGGGTTACTGATATGACTGGTTGATTAATCGATTGATTGAGAGGAAAACATACAGACGGATTAATGAATAAATAGGAAATTAATTTTAATCCAAATGACAAATAAATGATTAAGGATAGGGTCTCTAAGAGAAATTTTACAAAAGTGGAACAAGACTGGTTTTAAGCTCTATAAGAAAGCCGGATTCTTTCAAACTTCTGGGGCTTGTGAGATATTTACAGGTCTTTCTTTGGCTGTCCAGGCTTCGCACCGATGTACCGACTGAAATCATTCCAGTCTTTTATGAGACTGTACTTAGAAATAAGGGTAGACTGTGCCTTATTACTGTTATTAACGTATGAGCAGTTCCGAATTTAAAATCGATCGTCAGAAGTGTTGAATGCGTTTTCTATTATCACATCGATGACCTGGCAAATCGAGAAGCCAAACATTGTAACTTTCCGGGGAAAGCGAGACATATCAGTTTCTTAATGAAGTGATCTTCTGTCGTGACCGGTGGTTAAAAGCGTCCGTGTTTTACATTAAGATCTGTATATCTATGCTTCTTTCGCATGTTAGTGTCTTGCAACACTGCATTGAATGGGGTAGCTTGTAAACATTTTCCGAGAGCCTGTGATGAAGTTGTTGTTTTTAGCTCTTTTGAATCTTACTTGACATTTTCCTTTTATCGTTCTCCAAGGGAAAAGGCAATGACCTCCGACATTGATGAAAGTGGGAGAAGGAGGTATGCTCAAACCTGAGACCTGATCTGAATGTTTGCAAGCGAGCAAACGCTGCCAAAAGCACCCAAATTGCAAGTTGGTGGTGTTAAACTATGCGACGAATTAAGTCTGATACCCAAGTTGATCATAGTAGGATTTTAACTCAGAAAGCAGAGCCAAAACTAATACCGCGTTGTGTTCGGTCTGATGCTTATAATTCCATCAATCCACTGCTATGGATTAACACTGTTTTTACTAACCCCAAAAGAAGAGCTATGATTTAAACCTCGGCCAGATTCGATTTCAGAGTCAGTCAGAGTCGGATCTAAGTTTGTAAATAACTAAGTTTTTCAGACACACTGAGCAAACGCTATCAGGCGAACCAGTCACTGAACAGATTAGATAGTCCGAGAGAGCACTTTTGTTTTTAGAGGTGGCGATGCGTGGCAAATATTGTTCTGATGCGTGGCAAATATTGTCTAAACGGTGTGACCTCGCCTCATGATTCTCGAAGACCAAATCTTCTGATACAGTAAGAGCAAGTGAACTGCTTTCATCCAGAATATACTTCTCTTCAACGACGTCTCGATACAATTTCCTCTATCACACTTATCCAATTCAGACAATTCCAGGCCTTTGATTCTCATGTCTCCAAATATGTGTGAATCTCTTGATTTTTTTTTCTTTTACCCTTGCTAAGTGATTAGAGGCCTAGCTTCTCTTCTAGACACTTGGTATTATTCTGTAGTATTTAACAGTCAATCATGCATATCTCTCAGCTTTTATTCTTTTACAACACTCTTTCAACAACACCATATCATCTTCCCTCTGACTGGGACCTTGCTCTAGCCACAGGTATGGACAACAGCCCTCAATATGTCGAGGTCAACTTAACTGTGACACATCAACTTTATTGAAGACAATTATAAACTTAAATTAAGATTTTACCTTAAGAAATTATTTCACTGTTTGTCAAAAAAGTTAATTTTATGCTATTAAAAGTAATAAATGTAAATAAGATTTACAAATAACAAACGAACTTACCTTGAGGTATAGATCGACTATTCATCATCAACAAATACTAGATACCAGTACGAGACAGATTCCACTAAATAAACAGCTACTTACGTACAAATAAACAAATTCCCAAAATTTTAAGTCTTTCGAATTTACCTTTGTTTTAACAAAATTACAAATCTAATATGAACAAATAAAGATAATATAGATATTAAAAACTTCAAATTGCGACTAAATAATTTATAATACCAAATTCGAAAATACATTTACTAACAACTATGATATTAAATTGACAAGACATTACTGTTGCTCACTCCTTCACACACATACAATCATGCGTACGTATTAATACTCTGACTCGCACGCAAGTAAACAATCCATTTCTTTATTTTTAGCTATTCTGACAGCCTTGAATCTTTAACACAATCCATGTTCATACTGCCACATGATTTGTTCACTGGATTAGAATAATCTTGAGTTTTGGCAGTTATCGTCCATACTGTCACATGCCCCCATAGATATAGTTTGATTTTCCCTTCAGCTATGTTTATTTTATTGCCCTTTTCGATTATCTGATTTGACATAGTTGAGGGATCTCTACTTCGCACACAATTGACTTTAAGCCGCATGCCTGGATCAGAGAGACAAGTGTCAGCATTTCTGTATGAGCAATTGTCATGTTTAATAAAAGATTACTTGAGATTAGGATCTTCATGTTGCTGATTTTCAAGGAAAAGCTGTTGATCATTGCCATTAACTGGGAAATGTTTATGCAAGAGAGCCAAGAATTTTTGAACTACAGAAAATTGAGATGGAGAGAAACGTTCATTCAAATTTTATGTTCTAATGGGCAAAAACTGTCTTTTTGTGCTTCTCGGAACACGATGCCCGTGGTGTGCACAAATTCCAGAGCTAGGTGGTTGATGAGGTGACTAGATGTGTTGAAATTGTGGACCCTGTGTGAACTTGGAACCAAATAGCGAATACTGTAGAAACGCTCACGAAAATCACTTAGGTGAACGCTTGTTTCACCCAAAATTTTCGGGTTTGTTACATATAATTTTGGCGAGTATGCAATCGGTGATTTCTGTAGCGTTACTGATGTAAGAACACCTACAGAAAATGCGGCAAGCGCACTTGAAAGTACTTGGTTTAGCGTAGTTGGAGAGAAGGGAGTTTTAAATTGAAAGGTAGAGGATGCCTTGTCTCTTTTAAAATGGAGCGTTCGGTGCAGGAAGACTGGGATGGTAAAAGGATTAAAGTGAAGAACTTGGAAGTTGCAGAGGAGTGTATGCTTCAATGAAATTTTGGCTGGCCCCTAGGTGAGAGTAGGTTTGTTTTGTTGGTGTGTGCAAGATACACAAAGTATCAGCAAGCAGAAAGAGATCCAAAGACTACGGCTTCTGTCTCACTGAGAGACTCCACATCATTCATCGGTGTACTCCGATTTTAAACATATCTGAACTCCTCTCAACTTGCCGCCTCATACCAAAGTTAGATAGAATATCGATAGGGTTAATTGCTTACACACACACGTGTGTGTGTGTGTGTGTGTGTGTGTGTGTGTGTGTGTAAAAATTGTGGTTTCTTTGGTTTCTTTGTTTGTTTCCAAACAACACTTATTTTAATGCTGTTGATACCGCCGGACTGAATGGTGCTGCCCAGGTGCCAAAACCATAATGATATCCGTGGGGGCAGCTGATGATGGAGGTATGGTGGATTGTTGATATGGCTGTGGAATAGTATTACAACACATCCTTTTGATATATATGAATATAAAACGTGTCATTCTTTCTGATCGAGTTTACTTTTGTTAAAAGAAATAATGTATTTCTTCAGTTATGGAGTTGAAGTCCGGCTTAATGCTAAATAACCGGTAAACATCGGAGTTGAGAAAATGGACAACGGATTTGGTGTATCCGGGTTGTGTGGAAGAATAGTGGAGTTAGGATTGGAAATCAGTGGACTTCTAGAGGTCGAAGATGAGCAAGTGAAGAGTGTAGATAATAACAGACATGAGGCAAGTGGAGGACGCGTCGGATAAAGCGGAAGTGAATTCTAGGATAGAATGAAAGAAATTGGTGTAAGAGATAACGCTATCGTGTTGCTTACCTACCAAAGTTTTAAATGCACATCTGCCAAAATTATATCCTGGATTACATACAAACCCAATGTTTTTGACAGGTATCATCTAATAATTCTACTTTAAAGATGATAATGTAGTCAATGACATCCACGTTTTTAGATACGGCAGCAGGTACTGCTCATTTAAATTTACTCGCGTGACTGATAGTGGGGATAGTAGTTGGATATGTGATTGGTGACGTCATTGTGTGTTTTAATTAGAATTTGTATTTTTCATTAGGTATCTGCGGTGAGCCTATTCTGAAGTTGGTCAGCAGCAACTTTGGTATATGTCGGCAAGTTGACATAAGTGCAGATATTTTATTTAGTTTCTTTCTAGTCACATTACCGGATGATGTGAAATTTCTCGGTGAAGCAGTAGTTACAGTCCTTCGATTCGCTTCTACATGCAGGTGCTCTGCTATCATTGTGCATGCGTTGTGTATCTTTAGTCAAGCTATAATTGTGAGATTGGGCTACTAGTGGTGGATTTACATTACCTTTCAGAACGGCATACCGCTCTCTTTTTAATATTTCGAATACTTAGTACTTTTATAGATAAACTTCTTGACTATCACATTAAATTATCAAATGAATAGATTAGAACAGATCTACTGGCAACCATTATATGCATGTGTATATGTATATATGTATGTATGTATGCATGTGTTTAATCTACTACGAAAATTTTCATAGTTGGATACTAATTAACACAAGAGAAATTTTCTGAAACTGGCTAGTTACCTTTACGTTCCCAAATATGTTTAGAAAGAACAGGTTTTACTTTCCAGATGCCTTGACAGAATGGCTTGTTTGATCTTATAAACAACTTTTCAATGTTTTCTTTTAAGTTTACATAACATGGTGTGGTGTTTGATGCTTTGGTGCAGTGAACTCTTCTCTTCCAAACATTTATAAAATATACACAAGCATAATAATATACTGTTGTGCTGACGACACTTCATAAAATAAAAATATGTGCAAAATTATCCCTTTGTTTCCAGATAATCAGACTGCTTTGTTTTCCTTAATGGCATCAATTTCGCACAGGTCTTGGTTCTTGTAACTACCTCTCCTCATTCGGAGCTGGTCTCCAAACGATCGTGCTGCTCTCTCTGGAAGCCCGTATAATTTCAATAAATCAAGAATTTAAATTCTATGGTATTTAGTACACCTTTGTTTGTATTGTTCAAACACATGCCGCTAGCCACTGAGTATTTTGCAGCAGCTCATTTTCATGCCACACACACACACACATATATATATATATATATATATATACACACACACACACACATATATACACACACACACATACACACACACACATACACATATATATATATATATATATATATATATATATATATATATATATACACACATATATATATATCGATCTAACTATGTACCTATAAATATATAAACACATACATACATGATCGGAATAAGCAATACATGCATACATACATGCCTGTATGTGCACGTGCGTCTGTGTTAGATTTTCACGTTTGGAACTAATTAAACTTGTGAGTAAAATATGTATGTGACGTTTACTGCTGTTGCTGCCGCTAGTAGCGGTGGGTTCGGCATCGTTTTCGAAGAAGTAACACGCTGACGACAACTCAGTTTATTAGTAGTAGTTGTTGGTAAGCTAGCTTATTTGAGAGATAGACAGAAAACCGAAAGTAAAATGCTGGTACCTCGATCACTTCTCCACCACCACTACCACGAACATGGTAACTCCTAACAATCTCATGGAGAAGTATTACTGATACTAGCTACGACATTGTCACCGCCAACCGTAATAATTGCCCAATTGACATCACAATCGTCATCACCATCACAACCGTTACATTCCGCTTAACAACACAGTAAATTATTTTATAATGCTTGTATGTATGTATGTATGTATGTATGTATGTATTGCTTATTCCGATCAGGAAAATCATCTCTTATGGTCCTTATTAGGGGGCTTGTGACACTGATGGTAGAAGAGAGAGAGAGAGAGCAATCGTCAGGTGGAAAGAGTCTGTGTGTGTAATCCGAATGCTTGCAAACAGGTAGAGGACTCCGGTAAAATGCTGCCAAGGACCAGATGGTGGCGTCAAAACTGGGTGACAGCTTCTCCGTCATTTCTCTCAGGCCTATCGACACCACCGTCAATCCCACACTGTCAACATTATCATAGCAACAACCAACCAACCAACCAACCAACCAGCCAGCACCAACTGTAGAACTTCCACGACATACACCTACCAGTAATGCCAGGACGAAAACCACCACAATCACCTTTATCACCATTTCACTCTTTCCTAAAAGACCAGCTGCTACGGCGGAGGACGTCTTCTACAAATGGGATTCAAATGTTCCTAAGTAGCGTGCACTGCTACATGCAACATATTTGCGACCAATTTCTTAAACACAGTATCTGAAGGAATGGGCTCGTAAAAATTGGTATTATTTCTTTAATTATTACTGTTAAGTTTCAAGCATGAAAATAGCGACGAAATACGGTACAATGCGCAATATTAATAAAGGACACACTAGTATCATCTATTGGCGGTGAAAACAGTCAGGTAATAGATTAAGTGCGAAATAGTATTTAATTTCGCCTTTCTACATTACGTGTTCAAATCTCACCGCAGACGTCTTTGTCTTTCATGTCTCTGGTATCTATGAAAAAAAAATACCAGTTATCTATATGGGTCTTCTATAATGCCAACCATATAGTTCCCCGCCTTACATATTCGACCCAATGTAACAAATCATAAAACCCGACTGAACGCGGTAAGTTGCAGAGTAGGTAGGGCATAGTGGGGCGGGTGGGAGGTTATGTACCGGACAAAATTTAGTTACTTTCCTTTAGGTTCCGAGTTCAAATCCAATCTAAGTCGAGTTCTTTTAGTTTTTCTCTTTAGAGAATAGGAGCGATAGTATATGTAGTATTCAAGCAACAGCATCGATCTAACCCACTGTACCCAATGCATCCATAATTCGAGACGTGTGTGTGTATTAGGTGTAGGAGTGGCTGTGTGGAAATTAGCTTGCTTATCAACTACATGGTCCCGGGTTCAATCCCACTGCGTAGCACCTTGGGCAAGTGTCTTCTATTATAACCTCGAGTGGATTTGGCAGACGGAAACTGATAGAAGCCTGTCATATGTGTGTTTATGTTTGTCATTTGACAACCGATGTTGGTGTGTCTACGTCCCCGTAATTAGCGGTTCGGCAAAAGAGACCAATAGAATAAGTATCAGGCTTACAAAGAATAAGTCCTGGAGTCGATTTGTTCGACTAAAGATGGTGCTCCAGCATTGCCACAGTCAAATGACTAAAACAAGTAAAAGAATATACATACATACATAATATATATATATATATATATATATATATATATATATAAATAAAATACGTATGAAAGGTGTGAAAATCTTAGAAATGGGTGAGTGAATGGAAGATGTGGGTGACTAAATCTCCGTCACCAGCATGACAAACTAAGCAGTATACCATTGAATAGCAGCCAAATCTCCCTCGAATCGTATCCAAGTCTTAAGCAAAGGGACACATACGATAAAAAAGAAAAGATAACACAGTCCCGACTGGAACGCTTTTGATCATAACTCCGTTTAGTCAAGGTTGACCTGGAACTAAACATATTATCACCATCATCATCAGCTGTACTTCACTGGCTCTTATTGTATCGACCTCAGAAGGACGAAAAGCAAAGCTCGACCCTAACGGGGTTTGAACTAAAATATACAAGGATAGTATTGATTCCTAACATAAACAAATTTGAAACAGATGTGGGTATAATCAATTATATTGATCCCCAGCTGTTAATTTTACAGACCCTAGGGAGTTCAAAAGCGAAACTGACTACAGGAAATTTTAACTCGAAATGTAAAGACAACGAAATGATGTAGGGTGTTTTACACCGGCGTTCTACCGCATCCTCCGGTCCACCTTCATATTTAAGCGCCAGACCATACATCTTTCAAGCAATTAAATAGACATCGGTATTAAACGAGTTGGTATTTGGTTTTATCGGGCTTCGCGGAATTTGAACTCGGAACGTAAAGGGATGTAGCGAAATTCTGCAAGGATATAAAAATATGTTCTGACATACACACAAGGGTTACAGATTTGGCGGGAAAAGAACGGTCGGAACTTTCTTCTGGCCTTTTACATACAGAGGTCAAATTCTGCCGAGGTCGACTTTTCTTTCATCCTTTCAGGGTCGATAAAATAAAGTACCAATCAAGTACTAGGGGTTAGTAATATCGATTAGTTTGAGGCCTTGTACCAGTAGTAGAAAGAATTATCATTATTATCACGTTAAGGCAACGAGCTTGCAGAATAGTTAGCACGCCGGACAAAATGCCTAACGGCATATAGTCCATCTTTATGTTCTGAGTTCATATTCCACCGCGGTGGACTTAGCCACTCGTTCTTTTAGAGACGATAAAATAAGTATCTGTTGAACACTGAGGTCGATGTAATCGACTCATCTCCCCAGCTGCCCTAGTGGCAAAAATTTACAGAATCATTAGCACGCCGGGCAAAATGCTTAGCGATATTTCGTTTGCTGCTACGTTCTGAGTTCAAATCCTGCCAAGGTCGACTTTGCCTTTCATCCTTTTGGGGTCGATAAATTAAGTGCAAGTGAAACACTGCAGTCGATGTAATCGACTCGTCCTCCTCCCCAAAATTTCGGGTCTTGTGTCTTTAGTAGAAAGGATTACTGTTATTATTACTATTATGAAAGGGGCGAGTGGGTTGAATCATTAGTGCGTCGGACAAAATGCTCAGCGGCATTCCTTCTAGCTCCATTCTAAGTTCAAATTCCGCCGAGGTCGACTTTGCCTTTCATCCTTTCGGGGTCGATAAAATAAGTACCAGTTGAACACTGGAGTTGACGTAATCGACTCGTCCTCACCTCCCCCAAGCTGCCTTTATAGCCAAAATTTGAAATAATAATAATTATTATTATCAACGTTGTGAAAAAATAATTGGCGGCGACAGTTAAAACGAACAGAGAAAGCCCAAACGTCCACAATTCAAACATACAGCAGACTTTCTCTTCCAACGCATATAGCTCTTCCCTTTTTGTTACATCACGGTTGATGAAGCTTCCTCAGCTATACAGAATTAGGCTTGTATCCATCTACGTCTGATTGCGCAAGTTTCGCATGTGTATTAATTTTAAGATAAAGCAGACGAAAGTTTTTTGAGTAACAAAAAAGTAACAATAATAATAAAAATAACTGAATAAATAAATAGATAAATAAAAAGGTGTGGAATAATTTCTTCAAATTAATAAATAAAACTGAACTGTCGTAGATATGTGCATGTTATGATTTAACTGTTGAACAAATAAAATATATCTTGTCATGTTTGTTGTGGATCGGTTCAAACGATTTAGTCTAGGACGTATTTGTGTATGCTGCTGCAGTTGTGCTATATATATATACACATACATATACACAGTGTGTACGTGTGGGGGATATATTGTGTATAATCCATTTGTATAAAATGATTTTTGTGGAGAATGTACGAATGTTACGTCTATTGTATATATACTTACAGTATTTCAGAAATATATATCCACCTACATTTTTTCTTCTCAAAGAATTGTTTTGCGTTACACGTTGATGTTCTTCACAAACATACAAATTATATTATATAGAAACGTACTCAAACCTTTAGAAACATTCAACTACACAGAGAAACGCGTATATAGATACAAAAAAAGTATACAGATCGATAGATAGATATAGCAGTAAGAGAGAAAGACAGAGAGAAGGAGAAAGAGTGACAGAAAGAAAGCGCACGCAATGAGAGGTTTAAAGAAGTTACCTGTCTTAAGAACTTACCGCTTGTTTCTCTTTCTCTCTTTTCATTTCATCTACGAGAAAAATTTCTCCCTTTTTTTTTTTCAACAAAGAATTGTAGCTAACTATTCAACGATTAGGAAGGTAAACAGGGAAAGGATTATTGCGCGATATATATATATAGATAGATAGATAGATAGATGTATATATATATATATATATCATATAGCTGAACGGTTAAGAAGTTTACTTCGCAGTCGTGTTTGATGCCACGTACGTTCAATTCCTTTGTCTTCTACCAAGTATCTTCGACAATAGCTTCGTGTCGATACACGAATGCAAAACCTGTGAGTGAATCTGAGTAGACGCAAAACTGTGGACGTCCGCTGAATGGACTCTACCTGCAATTCTAAAATGTTCACCCTTCTTGCTTGTCACACACATACACACACAGCTACGCTGGTTTCTATCTGAAGAATACGCCAAGGAGGGTGATAGTGTCTGTGGAAATAACCAGTCGTATTTTGTTATTCAATGAGTAGGTAGGACGTTGATAACCAACAGCACTCGTCGATGCCGATGAGATCCATTCACTCGTACATATATTTATACGAATGCATTACATGTATCTGCTTTCTCTGAAAAACTTGTCACAAGTCAACCCTGAAAGAACAAACCTGTAATCAAAGACATTCTAGTCGTGACCACACTGTCTTTTTTGGTGTATCTAGGATTGCATTATGTTTTTTTAATAATGCTATTTACTTAACTGAGATGTTATGGCGTGATTTGAATAATATTCATTTCCTTTTTCTAGTCGGCCAATTAGCCACGTACAAGATAGTCTGAGTGAGACTTACGTGTGTGTGCGTGTGCACGCGTGCGTATGTGAGACAGAGAAAGAGAAAGAGAGGCAGAGATGAAAATAACAAGCAGCGTATTATTACTTTTATATACCCGCGTGTGTATGTACATTTGTAGGCGTTTTATATCCGTTGCTGAATAAAACTTCGAATTCCTTAAGGCATATATATATATATATATATATATATATATATATATATATATATATATATATTATAGCCACGTTAGGGTGCTTAAAGACAAAAAGAAAGAAAGAGTGAAATAAGAATAATAAACTTGGAATGAAACGGAAACAGAAAATAACAATAATAAACCCGAAATCCATAAAACGCATGTTTAAATGATTTTTATGTACCTGTCTAACTATGTTTACACACCGTGTGTTTGTCTGCACGGTAAAACTATTCACCTTCTCTCTACGCCATATGATTGTCAAACGATGCGCGCACATACAGTGGCTGCTATGAACTACATCAATAATTAACTTAGCCACTCACTTCAACGAGAAGCTGTTTGCTGCATCTTCACCTCTTCCTTCCACTTTCGCTCCTTCCCCCTCCCTGTAGTTGTCTATCTATTTATTTATCTATCAATCTATCTATCCATCTTTCTCGCTATCTCACTCTACCCCTCTCTCTATATATATACCTCTATATACATATACCTCTCGTTCTACTTATCTCTCTCCCTATATATCTATCTATCTATCTATCTCGCTATCTCACTCTACCTCACTAACTATCTCTATATACCTCTCGTTCTACTTATCTCTCTATCTATCTATCTACCTATCTCTGCACAAGCCTTTTCTCTTCCCGTCTCTCGTTTATTTTCTTCTTTCCTTCTTAAATTCTTCCTCTTTCATTTTTTATTTCATGTTTTTTTTAGTTTTTTTTTATTTTACAAACACGCTATTCTATCTACCTCTCTGTTTAACTTACCTCCAGATCTCACTCAAACTTTCTTTCTTTCTACTTTCTCCTGTCACGCGCGCTATTGATCTACCTATCTTTCTATTTCTACCACTTATAATCATTTCGTATAAATACACAGACTTACTCTCTCTCTCCCCTCCCTCTCTCTTATTCTGTTTCCGTTTCTTTCTCTCTCCTTCAGTTACTGTCTGTGTTTCTATCACACACTCTCAGAGAGCCTCATTTGTGTGTTAGCCATATCGTCGCATCTGTTTCTCGAAAACATACATTCAAACATACATACACACACAAGCACACATATATATATATATATATATATATATAACTATATACATATA
>NC_068988.1:18058073-18062146 GCF_001194135.2 Octopus bimaculoides | reverse complement strand
ATATATATATATATATATATGTATATATATATATTTATATATATATATATATAATGTGGCATTATGGATCATAAGATCCAGGGTGGGTCTTGCTTCTGCTGACATCCCCGATGTTTCTAATAGCAACACTTGCTATTCTAGCAAACGAGTAAGTAAAAATATTTTATGTCGTTCTTATCTATATAAATATCCACACACATACACTCATGCATATATATGCATGTGTGTATATATTATTATTAGATTATTTTCTATGCATTATTTTACCCAAACCTCATTCATTTCACACTGTAACGTATTCTTTAACTGTCTTGTTTCACCATCTTTTTCCCTTTTTTTTTGTATGTTTTATAAATTTTTTTTTTCTTGTGATTCATGTTGTTTCTGTTGAATTTTGTTCCTCACACTTTTATGTTTTTCTCTAAAAGAAAGCACAACTTTAATTTTCTTTTTTATTTTATTTTTTCTTCTAATTCATTACTGCTACCCACATCCTATCATCGTTGTCATCCACATCTTCATCATCCTTCATGATTATTCAATTTTCACACAGAACCATATTTACTTTCTCTTTGCCCATATCACTATCAAGTCTATCTGTCACAACCAACACAGTATCACCATCACCATCACCACCATCACTTCTCTAACCAGTTCTTCAATCCCTATCGTCGCCAACCCACATCACCACCATCACCACCACCACCACCACCACCATCACCACGTCGCCACCATTGTCATTATTAGAATCTGAGCTCCTTTAGTAATCATTATCATCGCCAACAATGTTAAGCAAGTCTATATTATTACTGTCATCTGCTACCCACCACAAGAGCAACATTTTTCAAACCTCCTCTCCATCATTATTACTATCATTAATACCATTATTATTATCATCATCATCATCATCGTCATTGCTGTCTGCTTCGACATTATCACCACCAAATCCAATATATCACAATTATCTTTCGTATCAGCATCGTTATCGTCAACATCAACATCCAGATTTCTCTCTTTCTCTCTCTCTCTGTCATCAGTGTCATATGCAATCTCTTGCGATATCTTATTTTTACCAAGTACCTTTATTTTCATTCCTACCACTGTACTTTCATTTTATTCCAAAACACTGCATTCTGCAAGAGAGAGAGAAAGCAATTACAAAGAATGCTTGGCAGTTTCACCTGAAGTATAACACAAATTTCATGCTTCCTGTCAGTGCATTTAAAACAAAAACCATTTTTTTTTTTGATAATATAACTACTACTACTACTACTACTACTATTACTACTACCACAACTACTACCACAACTACTTTGATAATCTAATATTCTTAATAAAGGCATGAGTATCAAATCTTCCCCCTTTCTTCTCTCTCTCTTGAACAGCTTCATAGTTATGGAAAAAATAAATCATTACCACCACCCTCATCATCATCATCATCATCATTGATATCGTCATTATTATTATTATCAATACTAATATATCTATATGCAAACTAATCATAATTATCCCTAGCATCACATTACCATCATCATCATTGACATTGTCATCATCGTCATCATCATCACTGTGTTTACAATGTCCAAGCTGCACTGGCGAAGGTGTTATGCAGCTTCTCCAAAAAGTATAATAGAAAGATCCTAATACATTTACACAAATGCACACACACGCACATATATAAATGGCTTCAATGCTACAGTTGTCATTAAGCAACAGTAGAATAGAATTCCCTATCCTTGAAGCCTTTTGCATGTCACCGTTAAGAATATTCCTCCCCAAAAGCCATTTCTCCTTATTCTTGATACTGTGTACTTCAAATTCATGCTTATTGCTTAGCATACAAGATTTCGTTAAACGGACACATATTTGCTCATCCAGAAAAAACGAATTTATATAATTAATACATTTTGTTTATACACTTACATATCTCAGTTTAGTTAATTTACTAGTAAACCAATATTTCATGTGTGGGTTTTTTTTTTTTCTTATATCGTTACTGTTATGAATACCATATTGTATGCATGCAGAACTGTTCCTTTATATCAGAAACAAAAGCTGAATGGTCTTCATTTCCTACATCATGTCTTTCTCTCATCCTTTGAGAGAAGTGTGCATTCTGTGATTATTCCAGTTTATTAGGTGATTCAGTATATAATAAGTATGTATGTAGAATCATATATTTGTATGAGTGATTGTGGTCTATTGATTGTGAAAGTAGTAACTTCTTTTATATTGTTGCAAGATTTACTTTCTATGTGTACATCTGTGTGTGTGTGTGTGTGTACGTATGTATGCCTACTTCATTCTATGTGTGTGTGTATATGTGTGTGCCTGTTTCATTCTATGTGTGTGTGTTTTATTGTATGTATTAATGTGTGGCTTAGTGGTTGAAGTGTTGGTCTCATAATCATAATGTTGTGAGTTCGAATCCTAGACTTGACAAGGGGGTACGTTATGTCTTTGAGCAAGACTCATCATTTCACATTGCTTCTGTCTACTCAGCTGAAAATGAGTACCAACTGACTGCTGCAGCAGTCTTCTCTACCTACAGCTTTCATCTCCTCAATGTTTTGCTAGATCAAGAATGGAAAGGCTGACGGCATATTTACACCTGCTTACAATTCTATAAGCACCTGAAACAATTAGCAAAAGCATTATACAAGCTACCAAGATCATATTTGCATGCAAGAGACAATTGTGTATATGCACGAATGTGCATGAGAGAGAGAGAGAGGGGTGGGGAAAGAGAGAGAATGAAAGTGAGAGAGAGAGCAAAAATCTTTGAAGCAATAAGTAACCTAACAGAAAAGAAATTCTCTGCTACTTCTGATAGCTTACCAATTTAAAGAAGACGGAAGCTAAATATTTAATTTAATAAGTTTTTTTGGCTTCTAGAAGGGCATCCAGCTGTTGATTATAGCCTCAGCAAATCTCTTGTAGCCATGTCAGCATGGAAGAAGAGAATATAAAAACGATGGAAACAAAGGACATAAAAACGATGACTATGATGCTGACATTGAGTACTTGTAGTATCACCATTTTTTGAAAAAAAAATTTTATTGAAAATCAGCAAAAAATATCCAAATAAATATCCAAGCAAAGCAAACAAACAGGTGTTGTAAAGCAAATATGAACTAAAATTAAAGGTCATATAAACAAGATATGAATGAATTTTAAATCATAATTCAATCTGATTGGAATATGACTACAACACCTGGTTCTTGGATAAGTGTTTTAGCAGGGTTTAGTCTCTAACAAGAATACAGACCAAATCTTCGAGCTGAAGATATCTTTGTCCATTCCTATCATTCCTACCAAAACCCATGGAGGTCAGAGAAAGGGACATGAACATTGATGGTTCTTCTTTACTGAAGCCAGGAATGAGGATATTTTCAACTACAATTGAAATATATTATCACACGTCACAGACTTCCTTCTGTTCAATAGAGGTTAAAAAAATAATTAAGCATTTTAACCAATACAGTTGGTTACCATAAATTGCATGAATACAGGTACCTAAAATTAGAGATAAATTATTTTCCTAAGCACAGATGCACTACCATTGGTTCTTCTGTACTTAGTATTCAATGTCGTTGATAACAAGGTTCCATGACCCATTATACATCATTTAAAACTGAAGAATTTAGAATGGAGATGAATGAAAATACATGACAAAAAAATAAATAAATAAATAAATAAATAAATAAAAAGAAGGAGAAACAGAGATTAGCAACAACTAAATATCTTTTGGTTTTCATAGAAGGGAAAAGTTATTGATATATTGATTATCAATCAGGAGATATTTCACACTAATTCATAAAAACATTTTATTTACTAAAGATACCTTCAATATATTTATGTGTGTAAACATATGTGTGTAAGTATATATATATCTATATATATATGTGTATGCATATATAAGTATATATATGTATTTATATATATGTATGTATATATATAAGTATATATGTGTATATAAGTATATACATATGTATATATAAGTATGTATATATAAGTATATATATATATATATGTATGTGTATATAAGTATATATGTATGTATATATAAGTAT
>NC_068988.1:18057266-18058063 GCF_001194135.2 Octopus bimaculoides | reverse complement strand
TATATATATATATATATATATATATATATATATATATATATATATATATATGTATGTATGTATATATATGCATATAAATATGTGTGTAAACTTTGTACAAGCATACATGCAGGCATGCAAATACAAGATGATGTGGATATGATTTCATATCAATCATATATATATATATAACAAATATACATCATAGACATATATATATATACATATATGTATGTAGGTACGTACATATATTTATGTATATATAAATGTATCTAAATATGCACATTTTTGTATATCTATATATATATATATGTGTGTGTGTATATATATCTATATATATATGAATAAATGTGTGTGTCTGTGTGTGTGTGTGTCTGTGTGTGTGTGTGTCTGTGTGTGTGTGTGTGTGTGTGTGTGTGTTTGTCTGTCTCTGTGTGTGTGTTTCTGTTTGTGTCACCTTGTCTTGATGTCACATGGTAGTTTTATTATTGCTATACAAGCAGTGTCATTCATTTCCAGTATTTTGCATAAAACTGTCTGAACAAGAGGAAATGTTATTTGCCAGGAAACAGTTGAAGGTTGACAACAGGAAAGGCATTTCGCTGCTGAAAATATGCCTTGAATAAAACTCAATACAACCAATGTATAAATATGACAATGATGATGATGATGTTATATATACATATGTATATATATATATGTGTGTGTGTGCGGTGTGTGTGTGTGTGTGCATATTTTTATATATACTCATATATATATATATATATGCATATATATGTATATATGACTTTATAATTGTATGCATATATACATACAAT
>NC_068988.1:18054397-18056331 GCF_001194135.2 Octopus bimaculoides | reverse complement strand
ATGTACATCCATACATATGTACATACATATGTATGTATGTACATATGTACATGCATACATATGTACATTTGTATGTATGTACGTACACACATGTATGTACGTAAATACGTACGTACACATATGTATGTATGTCATCATCATCATCATCATCATCATCGTTTAACGTCCGCTTTCCATGCTAGCATGGGTTGGACGATTTGACTGAAGACTGGCAGACCAGATGGCTGCACCAGGTTCCAATCTGATTTGGCAGAGTTTCTACAGCTGGATGCCTTTCCTAACGCCAACCACTCCGAGAGTGTAGTGGGTGCTTTTATGTGCCACCGGAACGAAGGCCAGTCAGGCAGTACTGGCAACGGCCAGGTATGTAAATACATATGTACATATATATGCACATATGTACAAACATATGTATGCACGTACATATATATGTGCATGTACATACATCTGTATGTGTATAACTTACATATATAAGAAAAATGTTCTTAGAGAAATAAGTCTGGCCAATGGCTTCGAATGATAATGACAAAGTTATATAAAATAATTTACATGATAAATTATTGATTTATTGAAATTTTTTTGCTTTCCGAGGCAGTAAACAAATACCTAGAGGCAATAGGGATCAGATTTTATCCAGCTCCATCACTCATTCCCACCCACTCTTTAAAGTTGTAGGTTGTCAGCAAGGAACCTGTTCTGCTCTGGCATCATCTTTCATTCTTTAACTCTTTATCTCCAAGAGTAAAGCTCTACTCTCGAGGTCTTGAGGTTTGTATTCTTCCACATTGAAAGGTGACTTCACTAATGCTAGTGGCATGGAAGTACATGCTGTAATACTTTACAGCATGTTGGTGTTAGGAAGCGCATTCTGTTATAGAAATCATGCCAAAGCAGACATTAGAGCATGATGCACATCTATGCACTTCTTGAACTGGTTGGATCCTATCAAAATGTAAAAACCATGCCAGTATCGAATATGGGCATGATGATGAGGATGAATATGTGTGTGTGTATGTATGTGTATATATATATATATATATATATATATATATATATATATATATATATATATATATGTGTAGAGAGAGAGAGAGAGAGAGAGAGAGATGGATGGATGGATCGATATAAATGAGCATATGTGTAGCTCATGGTTGGACTGCTTGAAGCGTACAAACTTCCTACATTTAGATCCTTCGATCTTGCAATTACATATATTATATAACAATAAAAATAAAAATATATATATACTATAAAATTAATGTGATAGATATATCTGCTCTAATGTGCATGCTGTTCATTACAGAACACAACTGTATATTTCAAATCAGCGAAGATAAAGAAACCTAGTTCATCAGATCACCAGAATATCATGCTTACGTTAGAGCTTCATAGTAATATCATCAATCAGCTTCCCTGAATTTCAGCTGCAAGGAGTTCTGTAATATGCTCCTCTCTATTGGATTACTATGTTGTCTGCTAGCCAAGTCCAGTTGAAGACCTTTCTGTGATAACCAGATGTTTCTATGAATCCATATATTACACTACCAGTTTATATATGAACATATATATTTATATTCATATCAATATACATCAATATATACTTGTTATATACAAATTTATATATATATGCATATATAAGTGTGCATGTGTGCTCAATGATTTGCAATGCTATTGATTTGAGCAGAAAACCAGGTACATCTTCTCTGAGAATCAGCTAATGAACCATGTGATATTTATTCAGAAGTCTTCTTCACACTCGTCACCCACAAACATTTCAAAAGCATACAAGGATTGTCTTTACATTGCTTTTATTTTTCTCACAGCTTACCTTTTTTACTTGTCTGAAGTAATTTAAGGTCATTCCTACCCCTCTGATTCACACTGTATTCTTAATATACCCCCCCACATACACATGTGTATGTATATATATATAT
>NC_068988.1:18040481-18047981 GCF_001194135.2 Octopus bimaculoides | reverse complement strand
GTGTGTGTGTGTGTGTGTGTGAGTGTGTATGTGTGTGAGTGCATCTAACACTCAAAATTTGAAAAATTCAGCGAAACCGGTCATATTATTAGAGAAAGAAAATTTTATTTTGTATAATATTGTATAATACGATTTAATTATATTCTTTAGTCTCGTAAAACAAATCTGTGTTTTTCAAGTTATTTCATTCCTTGTATATTCAACCATATATATCTATGTATGTATACATATATGTATCTATGTACACACACACACACACACACACACACACACACACACACACACACACACATAAATATATATATAATACAAATAATATGTGAGTATATGCATATATACGTACATGTATGTACATACCTACATCTACATGTATATATAGATGCATATCTGGGTACAAGACGTCACAAAAAAAAATACGTGGACAAAATGAAAAACAGAACATAAACAGAGTACAGAAAACACACAGGCCACATTTCCTTCATCAGCTGCCACCATTCTAAAACTTTGCGTTTCGAAGAGTTAGGGCAGGACGCATTGTTAGAATGCCTCTTCCCACGGAAACAAAAAAAATTGTAATGCGGAGGAATATCGTGGCGAACAGAAAACATGACAGGAAAACGAAACAATGAAAATAAACAAGTAGGGCTAGTAGGGCCAGACGTGAAAAAATATATATGTATACTGAACGCAGTGATGTGACGAACTGGAAGGGAGAGAGAAGTTCGTGCTGGCTTGGCAGGAGCCAAGATAAGAAAGGAGGCAGTAGCCAGACTATATATATATATATATATATATATATACATACATACATACAAATATATATCATACATGTATATATGTATGTATAAAAGCATTGTATGCATATTCACAGATGCACACGCATACATACACACGCGTGTAGATGCATTTGGACGTGAAGCTGAAAATTTACTTAGAAGCAAACCTTTTATTAAGTTACCCCGTCACACCTATATTTGTATATATTATTGTATAAAATCTAAATTAGGATAATACTAACCTCTAACCTCCTCCTCTAACAAACGCATAAAAGTACTCATTTAACTCGGAAAGCTTTCAACTAATGCAAATCGTTATCTGGATACGACCTATCTGCCACATGAACTTCCATACAGATATAACTGTCAGCATCTAGATTTATATACTCGACTGAACCGAATAAAGGCATATAAACTTACAACCATCAAACTATTGGGTTAGTTACGTTTAGTATAGTTAATCACCCGGATAGTTGCTACCAAAAGGACACGACCATTTGTTAAACCAGACACTTTTCTGCCCTCATCCTATAAACATATACTTGCTTCCTCTCTTTCTCCATTCCTTCCTTACACAACAGTTTTCCTTTATCCCTACCAACTAATATTCATACTATACATTGCTCCATCCATCCGTTGAAACCACCAACAATAAACTTGATATAAGGTTTGAAAAGCAAAAAAGGAAAGAAAACAAAAACTAAGTCACAGTCTGATGACGACTAGTAGGCCGAAACTTCCAAGTCATTGTCAATCTTTCTTCTAACAATAAATAGATATGGTGCTCCACTGAAAAGTATTGGGTGATCCAAGTGAGCCTTCAATTCAATGTTAAACTGATTTTATATATAACTTTAAATGGAAACGAGCATCATTGTATATTTGTCTGTCTGTCTGTTCCTTTATATATATATATGTGTGTATGTATGTATGTATGTATTTTCGATTTACAATTTTCCTTATTTTTTCTTTCCGGGTCATTTTTCCAATTTTTCTTTCTCTCTTTTTCCTCAATCCTACCTCATATCCCCAAATCTGTCTGTAATTCCCTCCTCTCACTCTCCCTCTCTCTTACTCTGTATACATCGGTACATGCCTATATATAGACATATACATACACACTACTTGTCTGTGTGTATAGATGTGTGTGTGTGTAGATGTGTGTGTGTTGTGTGTGTGTGTGTGCGTGCGTGTGTCTTCGGACTTCTCAATCATTATGCATCATTGCACCCAACTTTCTCTTAATGCAGTTCTATGTAATTCTCTTTGTCGTCCAGTCTGTATGTCGTCTGAGGGATAATGTCTGAACCATAGCTATGAATGAAATAGCAACAAATCGATACAAACTGACAGCAGTAGTTGCTTTGCTCATTGAGAAACTCTTTAGTAAACAAATAGATAAACAACAGACAATTCGTGAACTTATTTAGGAAGCTTCGATTGGAAAATTACAGCAGTAACACTGACAATGTTACAGCCTTGACCATCAATACGATTAACAACGACGTTGATGACGAGAATAATTAATAATTGTTTCTAATTTATGCTGGAGGCTAGCAGTTATGTGGGAGCGGTTTAGCTGATTGCATTAAAACAACCATACCCACCACTGCAGTACTTTATTTTACCGACCCTACGAAAATGAAAGATAAAGTTCACATCGGTGGGATTTGAGTTCAGAAAAGAACGGTATAAAAATAGTTAGATCGCACTGGGTTTTGCTCTTGTTCTAACGATTCAGCCGAACCATCACCCTGGTATAATAATAATAATAATAATAATAATAATAATAATAATAATAATAATAGAGGACTTACAAGTATATATAACATACAGAAAATTATTGCATTACTGAGCACTGCACACATCCTACGCAAAACACTTTCAATACAGTAACCATAAGAGCATCACAGCAAACCACAGCACATACTCAAGGCACACAGAGCTGCGCCCGGTAGTGAAGTGAAAGCACGCTATAAAAATAAAACTACTGAATAATAATAATACGAAGAAGAAAGAACATGTATGATAATCGACATAGCATGCCATGGTGACAATATCAATATGAAAGAAGAAAAAAATAAACAACTATGACGATTTGAAGTGGGAAATACGAAGGTTGTGGTCAATGAAGAGAGTAGACGTGATACCAACAGTAATTGGTGCACTTGGAAGTATCAGCACTCATCTACCAACATGGCTGAAAAAGATTGGTGCAAGTGTGGAGGTAGAACACCTACATAAATCAGCATTGCTTGGAACTGCGAGAATACTTCGTAAGGTTCTTCAAGCATTACCAGTAAACAAGTGTCACCATAGTCTGCTGGCTGTGAACAGCTGACACTTCCCATCATACCCAGCAAAATAAGCTGTGAGTGTTCATATAATAATAATAATAATAATAATAATCTTTTCTGTTATAAGCACAACGCTTGAAATTTGGGGGAGGGAGACAGTCGATCACATCGACCACAATGTTTCACTGGTACTTAATTTATCGACCCCAAAATGATGAAAGACAAAAGCGACTTCGGCGGATTTTGAACCCAGAACGTAGCGGCAGACGAAATACCAAATAATAATAATAATAATAATAATAATAATAATAATAATAATTATCATTTCTACTGTAGGCACAAGGTCTGAAATTTGGAGAGAGGGGACTAGTCGAATAAACTAACGCCAGTGTTTCACTGGTGCTTATTCTATCGACTCCGAAAAGATGAAAGTTAAAGTCGACCTCGGATGCAGTACCAGTCACTGGCTCTCGGGATTTCTGATCTTAACTGACTTGAAGTGTTAGCATGTACATGGTTTGCCTTGGTATAATAAAAGATAGGCTACAGTAAATATTTTGCTCAATAACACAGATTTGCTTGTCAGTTGTTTGACCTTAACCAGTTGAGCATGTCCCTTGGTGGTTGACGATATGTGCATCTCTGGTCACGAGTAGAAGTAGTGGGAGAAGCATCATAACCATGTGTTGAGAGGAATTCTTGAGGTTTGAATAATTCACTCTTGGAAACACGGGTGTTTCGTTTAACATCCTTAAACAACCCTAATCCAGAGACCTTTTGAGCGGGATAGGCTACTCAACCTGAAGTAAATTCTAACTGGGTCCCAAGGTCATGCACTGTTTTATCGTGTTATGAAATCACCATATCGCGCACATATCGAGTGTCCTAGCTACACAATGTCTCATCAGCCAATGAGACATGGTGTAGCTAGGACACTCGATAATGAAATCCGTAGGAAGGATAACCCCGAGGACAGAGAAATAAGAACCCACAGTATGGTAGAAGCTATAGCCATTCACAATAAAAAGGAGTACTGGTAGAATGTCTCAGTGAAGACCACAATAAAATGTAAGTACAACCGACCTGATATAATGATTTGGGATAGAGAAGAGAAACTGAGTAAATTAGCTGCCCAACGGATGTTAACATAAAGCTGAAGATCAGTGAATTAGAGAATACCCACGCTGAAATATCGAGAAATCTGCAGTTACTCTATTCCAAATTACAAGTTCAGGTTAATGCCTGTAATTAACGGGGCCCTGGGATATATAACACGCTGCCTAAATACCAATGTTGAGAACTTAATTTTCTCAAAACCAAAAAGGAGAAAGCTAATTTAAAGACTACAGATCCAATCCATCACTGGAATTGTAATAATCTGTAACACTTTCCAGTACATTTGAATATATATTAGCATGTCTATATATGTAATTATATGCATGGGAATACAAACATAAAACAAAACACACACACACACACACACACACACACACACACGAAGAAAAATACCCTGTTGTTGACGTTGAAATTCCAGTGAAGGAACCTTGGATCTAGGTTACAAACCGGCTCTTTCTCTATTGGCAAGAAATCTTGAAATAAAACTGAACAATGACATACATACATACATACATACATATGATTGCATATGTATATATATCTGGTCGGAAATAACACCACTATAATTTAAAGAAATAAAACAAAAGATTTCCAGCTAGTTTCAAGATAGGGCTCTCCATGACCTAGATCACTTAAACATCTTTCAAAAAATGTTTAAGTGTAATTGAAATGCACCACTAAGCATCTTTGGAAACATTTGGTCTTACAAGCATCAACATCTCAAGAGAATGCTCTCTTAAGTTCAATATAATGATATTTTCATATGTTTATATTGAAATCGATGAGTGCAAGAAGAAAGACAAACTGAAAGTAAAAGCAATGTAAAAATTATACAATGTCCGTCGGGAAGACTGGCACCTAGGGTCAATCAATAAACGATATAGATCCGAGATTACCCTGGTTAACAAAGTAAGTGCTCCATCCCAGTTTCTTGGCCTACAAGTGCATGCTAAATGCCAGCACATTCACGAGTGCTCGGCTCATCCCTTTCACCTACTATGGGATAAATTTACTAGATTTCAGCATCTTCCAGGAAACTTAAAGAACTAATGAGAACTTTTCCAAAGCAAAAATGCCTGTCTACAGTCCTTTCAGACGCGTCTAATTCCTTTTGACAAGTCACTAAATAGATGAAAATTATCCTCCATTCCACTCTAAAAAAAAAAAAAAAGAAAAATTGTAGAAGTGATTCTCATAATGGCTTTTTATGTTCAGAGTTCTTATCTCAACGAAGACAACTTTGTCTTTCATCCCTCTGGGGTCAGAAGAAAGTAAAGTATCAGTCACGTAATCGGGTCGATGGTATCTACTAAAACACTTTCCTCAAAATCACTAGCCTTGTGCCTAAATTAGAAGCAACAGCGTTTACTACTACTACAGTAGTAGTAGTAGTTTCGGGCATAATGACACAGACTGCAGATACTGTGCGAAGGCAAAAATGGAGTTTTAGTATAGAAATATCTTTCATAATATTTTCCCCGACCTGTTATAAAAATAATTCAGACTGGAAAATAATATATTTTTTTTTCCAGACTAGGTTTCTTTATTTGCGAATCCTGAAAGGGAAAAAAACAATCTCTATGGCAAGAGAAAAACTTAACCTGTAGGTGAAAGGGTGAAAAAATTCGTCTTCGTTTATTTGTAGCTTCATTGGAATGGAAAAAAAGAACAGTGGTCATTGGTTCTGAAGGTCTTTTTTAGAACTATAAAGCGAAATGATTGTATGTTAGTGTGGTTAATTTAGAATAAACTGAGTGAAATATATAAATGAGAAGATGCAGTCTCATATTAAAGAAAATCAGAGATCATATATTTATTTTCTATTGAAAGAGAACAACAAGAAAAACTAAAGAAATATACATATGCTACTATAATACTGAAGTTCAGTAACAAACATTATACACGGATATGCAGTCGTGGAAAATTCCTAAAGCAGAAATTACGTAAAGTTATCGGAAAGATGAAGGTTGACATACGAGATTTTATTCCTTGTGTTTACGAGTTTTGTGTGACTCATGAGATAAGATCTGAAGAAATAATTTTGTTTGGAATTCTCTGTTTAAAAGCTACATTGACATTAAAAAGAAACTCATTGCTACGTAATCGTTAGGATACTGGGCACATGGGCATAAAATCGAGGGTTCATTTTCTGGATAGGGTGACGTGTTATGCCCTTGAACAAGGCACTTCATTTCACGTTGCTCCAATCTACTCAAAAAAAAAAGAAAGAAAGAAAAAACCCCAGCTGCAGTCAAGTGCTGTTTCAGCCCCTCCCTCTAGAAGTTGTCCCACCCAGTCAAAGGAGTGAGTGCCAAGAGTGTCCGCAAGTGCTCATATCTACATAGGCAACTACATAGCGAATGCATCGTACATATTACCAAATCATACACGCTTGCTTGTGACAGCTTTGGTTTATTTTTCAGACATTCATATCAAACTTGATTGTATTTCTTTTTTATAAATAGAGGATCGATTGGTTATTTAAGAAAACACTTTTGCTATTTTTTTTTCTTTTACTCTTTTCCTGACTATTACATTGATATCACTTGAATCAATTTTTATCTACTCTAGAATGATAGAAAGAAGCCGATTTTGAATTTGGTCACGGATAGTGAAACAGACAACATAGCGTCCAATACAGACTACACCAATATCCTTTCCCGGCAACATTTAAATGAGCCGACAGAATAGTTTCTACACGGTTGTTCGATTTTCTGCAAATAGCAGTCAAATCTTGCTCAAATAACACGATAGAGGGGAGGAGATAATAGTAAATGTCTTAGATATAAATAAGTCTGAAGTAAAAGCAAAAAGAATCAGGATTCTGCTCCTTCAGGGATCACTTGGGATTAAACAACAACGGCAACTAATATGATTATAAAATGGCAGATTTAAAATTTAAGATCTAATCTCCTTTTCTTAGTGGTACAGCTTCACTGTAGCGAATGGTGAGGAGAAGCGCATGAACGCAACAGATTAGTCATTGTCTAATTATTGAACATCAGGACTAGATCAGATAAAAAGATGTTTTGATCATTCGTTCTTTCAGTCAATGCCTAAAAATTGAATAACAGGCATGGCCGTGTTGTAAAAAGTTTGCTTCCCTACCACATGGTTCTGGGTTCATGGTTCCAGTTCATGGTACCTTGGGCAAATGTTTTCTACTGTAGCTTCGGACTGACCAAAGTCTTGTGAGTGGATATGGTAAACGAGAACTGAAAGAAGCCTGTCGCAGATATATATTTGCATATATATATATATATATATATATATATATGCATGTATATATATATATATATATATATATATAT
>NC_068988.1:18037877-18040471 GCF_001194135.2 Octopus bimaculoides | reverse complement strand
ATATATATATATATATGTGTGTGTGTGTGTGTATGTGTGTGTGTGTGTGTGTGTGTATGTGTGTTTGTCCTCCACCACCGACTGACAACCTATATTGGTGAGTTTATGTCCCCGTAACCTCGCGGTTCGGCAAACAAGACCTGATAGAATAATCCAGCTTTTATAAGAATAAGTACTGGGGTCAATTTGTGCGACTAAAATTCCTCAAGGCTGTGCCTCAGCATGACCGCGGTCTAAAGAATGAAGCAAGTAAAAGATAAAAGAGGTGTTCAAAACTAAAATGAAACTTAGAATTATATTTCAACGCTTTATCACTTCAGTCTTTTCCCGTCTTGATAATTCTCTGCGCATGTTCGTGCTCTCACATACATACGCACATACATACTACTGGTAGCCCGCATGCCAGACTACAGAATACCCAAGAAGCTTCTGTTTGGTGAGCTTCAGCACGGCAAGCGCTCCCATGGCGGCCAGAGGAAACGGTTTAAAGACAGCCTAAATGTATCACTGAAGGCCTTCAACATTGACCCGTTATCATGGGAGCAGACAGCCTTAAATAGGACCAAGTGGCGGGCCGCTGTTCCCAACGGTGCCCGTCAATATGAAAGTGACAGGAAAGCTGCTGCAGAGAAGCGCAAGCAGAACAGAACGAACAACGCTTTGAAGCCCCCGGCACCTGCTACCATTCCCTGTCCCTACTGCAGCAGATCTTTCCAAGCGTGGATTGGGCTTATCAGCCATCTCCGCACTCACCAATGATGACCTCCCAACCCCAATTTAGGATGATCAGATGGTCCACGTCGTTCCAACGGACGAACATATGTATATGGTATGAATATCTCTTTGAAAATCAAAGAGAAAGAAGATAGTTATGGACAGCTGCTTCGAAACTCCAGCTTATACCATTTTATATTTTGGATGAGAGAAATAAAAAAATAACAACGGCAAGTTCCTGAGAAAAAGTTACTCGCCACTCTTTAGTTTATTGCTGGAGTATGCTACTCTGCTTCAAAACCAATGCTACTTCTCTAGAAGATTGAATTTCTATTTAACTTCAAGGTTGTGAAAGACTAGTTGTAAAAGATGCAAGTTTCAATATACCAAGTTCTTCGTAATCCTTTGATTAAAATTAAAGCTGAATGGTAATATTTACACATGTCATTAAAATTACGAAGGCAAGCTTAAGATTAAGAATTACGGATATTCTCGCACTTACACTATCCATCAGAGTAGGATTAGGCAGAATGCAATGTAAGCAGATTTAACATCACAGTTTTAAGGATAAGCAAAAACTGATTAGAGAGTAAATCCGTCTCTTTGAGGAAAGTAGCTGAGCTATGGAGAATGTCACTTTCATATGGAAATATGCTTGAAGAGTTACGGTACATTGATATAGTGTTTCTTTAGCTAAATTATAGAGTAAGACAACTTCTGATGTATAGCAAACGTGAGCATTTGAGATAAGTTCCCAATATATACTGGCTTTTAAGAAGTATTTGTTTCTGGGTACACTTAAAAAAATAATGTCATAGCCGTCATTTGTAAACGCTATCACATAGTAGCATGCATTAGACTTTCGCTAATTATTTAAGGTACCTATGGACTCGCGAGCAGACATAGACAAACTCTCAGCCTTCATTTCCTTTACCCAGTGGACAATCGAATATGTGATAGCTGAATGAAGAAAGGGCTGCACGACTACAAGGCCGATACTAATTTTCTTTTGAACAGATTGGAACAACTTGGTTTGCTTGGTTCAGTTACTGAACCTATGACTGAATGATTGCGAGATCAATAATTTAACCACTTGACCACAAGCCCTCAGGGTATACTTGGCGATATAATAGAGAACTGACAGACTTGACGGGTAATTAATTAACAATTTGATGTAGCCGACTCTCCTGACGATAACTAGTCGAAACACCAGTGTCTATCACAAAGAGTAAAACAAATTGACCCGAAGAGATGAACAAAAGGATAGTGTCAGAATTATTTCACAGTAAGATTTAATAAGTAAATGTAATTTCATTGAATTCATGTAACAGAAAAACGAAAGTTGTAAAACTTCCCGTTGTTCATTAATCAAACATTTCACTTTCCATCGTAACAAGATCAAAACAAATAAATGAATATCTGAAAACTTGGTTCAATATCTTATTTAGCGTAGAAATGGTTTCCATTACTCTTGTGCAGCTGCACAGTAGATACTGGATTCTTTGACTGCTATAATGGTTACGAGAGAGAAACTCTATACATACATACTTCAGTAACAGTTATACAATCCCATTTTGCCGATCAACGATAATAGAACAAAGCTTTCTTCGAAGAATTTTCTAGATCATATTTGATCGTTATTGATATCCGATTAAAAGATTTCATTATTTATCACACAGTGTAATATTCTTAATATTTATTATTGAACGCATCTTAACGATTACATTTTTTTTCTATTCGAATATACATTTATTTTTTATAGTTTATTCTGGAGTGAACAATAAGAAAAACAGATGAATAAAATTAACATATATGACTAAGCATGTATGCATATATATATACATACATACATACATGTGTGTGTGTGTGTGTGTGTGTGT
>NC_068988.1:18035104-18037867 GCF_001194135.2 Octopus bimaculoides | reverse complement strand
GTGTGTGTGTGTGTGTGTGTGTGTGCATGTTTATATATGTATATATGTGTGTATGTGTATCTGTGTGTGTGTGTGTGTGTGTGTGTGTATGCATACATGTGTCCATACGCACACACATTGTGTGTGTGATGAAATTAGGGAAGAAGTCTTAAATATATGTTAGGAAGCCATTTTTGTCTTGAGGAGTTCTGAAGGGTACTGAATCTAATCTCTTACATAACTCATATCTCCCTTATTATATCGCATTCTCATAGAAATATGAGGTGAAGTATTGGATAATTTAGTTGTTGAAGAAATTGTAGAATTACTGATGGAACAGTTTTCAATGAAAAAGATTTAGTTGTCATAGTTACCAGAATACCAAATGACGAAAGCTAGTCTAAAGCTAGTGAGTCATACTCACTTTGTTGTTGGCACTTCGTCGCTTACGACGTCGAGGGTTCCGGTTGATCCGATCAACAGAACAGCCTGCTCGTGAAATTAACGTGCAAGTGGCCGAGCACTCCACAGACACGTGTACCCTTAACGTAGTTCTCGGGGATATTCAGCGTGTCACAGAGTGACAAGGCTGACCCTTTGAATTACAGGCACAGCAAACAGAAACAGGAAGTAAGAGTGAGAGAAAGCTGTGGTGGAAGAGTACAGCAGGGTACGCCACCATCCCCTGCGGAGCCTCGTGGAGCTTTAGGTGTTTTCGCTCAATAAACACTCACAACGCCCGGTCTGGGAATCGAAACCGCGATCCTATGACCGCGAGTCCGCTGCCCTAACCACTGGGCCATTGCGCCTCCACCATGCTCACTTATTAGTGCAAAAATCGTAGAAGATGGTCTAAGAATGTAGAGTTTGTTAGTTAAATCACCACCGAGCCGACCATTCCAGAGATTGCTTTGAGTAACGTTACCAGTAGTGCTCAAGAGCGGTTTGACATAACACACATACACATTCATAAACTCACACACACACACACACACACACACACACACACACACACACACACACACACACACACGAATATATCTACACACATGTATACACACATGCACATAATATACACATATATACTTGTATATATATATATATATGTGTGTGTGTTTATGCATATATGAGTCTATCTATCTATCTATATATTTATAAGCTTCTAAGAAATCTTTTGACGCTGATATTATCTAGTCTGGTCATTAAGATTTGAATGGAAATGACAATAGCTGATGTATTAGAAAAAAGAGATGAAAGTAGAATCATCTAAGTCAAGGCGGTCAAAATGCTACGAATGAGAGCGTCGTTATCTTTCGAAGGCCATAGAAATGGTAACTAAGCCGATTGTAGTTGTTTCAGTAATTCAGCATCTTTTAAGAGGTAGAAAACATTTACTTTGTAACGCCGTCCCTATTCTTCTATCATTTTACTTGATTCAGTCATTGGTTATGCCGCCATGGGGCCATGCTGGGGCATAGCCTTGAAAGGGTTAATTTTGTCGATCAAAGTAATTATGATAAATGTTCTTGCGTCGTGTTTTTATTCTATTGGTTTCCTTTCACCGATCTCTAAGTTACAGGGTTATAAAAAAAGTCAATGTCGTTTGACAAACGGTGAGAAACAAACTTAGACATACATATATAATGGGCTTCCGTATATTGTTTGTCTGCCAAGTTCCTTTACAAGGTATTGGTCGGCTTTGGATCTATTGCAGAAGACACTTTCTCAAAATTGTATGCAAACGTGACTGAATTTAAAACCACATGGCTTCATAGAATAGCCTGTGATAAGTAACATCGTAAATATTTGGATGTATACATTATGAAATAATCAATGTATTTGAGTCTGCAAGTTCGGAAACATGTTTTATTTGGAACACCATTTCTCACAGTAGAGGTATGACATGACGCAATTACGTTACAGAGATACAATAATTTATTCTTCAGTAACTAGGAAATTACTATACAAGAGAAAAATTCACTAGGCAGTTAATATAATCTATATCAACGTCTTCCAAACTTTTATGTCTCAGCGAACCTCAACACGAAAATCATGCACATATATATCGAACGTGAAAACAACAGAAAAATTGGGTATTATTACCCTTGTAAGACAGAAAAAAAGTTGTTAGCAAACAAACACAGGACTCGAACTCGCATCTCTCGAAGAGCGGTTGAGTATTTTACCATTAAGCTAAACTTGCTGCTGACAACATTCTCCATCAAATTTAAGCGCTGAATACATGGCTTTTTTGAAATGCATCAACAGCATATATATAAACAAACATATATTTGTTTTTTAGAAGCGTCGAAGTTTTAAAAACATTTGTCTTCTCCAAGGTTGTTATCAAAACCACGTTTAGATCAAATTACGTCCTTTCCAATCTTGTATTGAGAGTTACTTCCTTCTCCGTACACCTTACAGATGCCAGGATTTCCCCACCTTAAAGAATATGCTATGCGTGTATAACAAAATTGCAAATGTAGAATTAAGTACAGAAAAAAAAAGGTTGCTATAGAAATATATATGCATTTATATATATGCATATATATATATCATTTTCTTTTTTACTTTTTCAGTCATTTTGACTGCGGCCACGCTGGAGCACCGCCTTTAGTCGAACAAATCGACTTCAAGACTTATTCTTTGTAAGCCTAGTACTTATTCTATCGGTCTCTTTTGTCGAACCGTTAAGTTACGGGGACGTAAACACACCAACATCGGTTGTCAATCGATGGTGGGGCGACAAACACAGGCACACAAATACACCCCACCCATATGTCT
>NC_068988.1:18032979-18035037 GCF_001194135.2 Octopus bimaculoides | reverse complement strand
TATATATATATATATATATGTATATATATATATATATATATATATACGACGGACTACTTTCAGTTTCCGTCTATCAAATCCACTTATAAGGCTTTGGGCGGCCTGAGGCTATAGAAGAAGACACTTGTCCAAGATACCACGCAGTGGGACAGAACCCGGAACCATGTGGCTGGGAAGCAAGCTTCTTACCACATATTAGCCCATTTATCACTATTTCTCGTGTATTTTTTTTTAACGTAATGGCGCTTGAGATATGTATAGACATTCAGGGACATGTTTTACGTATGTTATATGGGCATATAAATTCTTCGTGTGTGTTTGCTTGTTTGTTCGTATGTATATGGGTGGATGCATGTGTTTGTTCGTGAATCAATATGGTGGTATTAATGTTATCGAAAACATTGCTGTTAAATTTGACCGACCTAGATTCGGTTGAACAGGCTATGAAATAGATTTTGGTTGGTTGATTCCATCTGATATGGGCACTCTAGACTTCTCACCCAAAATCCAAACACAGCTGGATGGATGCTTTTTACAACACTCTGAACTCAATTTACATTGATGGATATCGCAAACATTGATCAAAGCTCTGATCGACCCATCAATCATTTGAGTAGATAGCTAACAAAGGGAAGATGCTTTATGCTAGCATGGACTACTATTATTATGGATGCTTTACATACATACATACATACATGCATACATACATAAATGCTTGCATACACACACTCACGCGCACACACACACACACACACACACACACACACACACACACTGTTTGTGTGTGTGTTGTTACCATAAGCGCAACCATTAGCAACAAAATTCAACATTATCATTGATTTATCATTATTATAATCATCACTACCACGTTATCATAAATATTGTCAACATTAATAATACTTTTCCTCAGGCACAAATAAATAAATAAATAGATAGATAGGTAAATAAATAAAAAGACACCACTGCTCATAGCAACATCATTGTTACGGACATCACAATCGTTACGAATGTCCTATCCACAGCACTGGCTAAACCGTCACCAAACTTAATCATCCATACCTTTATGTTTTGTCAATGTATGATAGTTATTGTGGTTATTGTTAAGGAGCTCGTTTTGCAGTCCTGTGGTTTAGAGATTAGTCCCACTGCGCGGTACCTTGGGCAAGTATCTTCTACTACAGTTGAAAGCCGACCAATACCTCGTTAGTGAATTTGGTAGATGGAAACTGTGTGGAAACTCGTCGTATAAACGTGTTTGTGTGTGTGTGTGTGTATGTGTGTGTGTGTGTGTGTGTGTGTGTGTGTGTTCGTGTGTATCTTCTTGCTTGCATTTGTCGCCCGCCACCGCTTGACAAATGGTGTTGGTTTGTTTATATCTCCGTAACTTAGCGGTTTCGGAAAAAAAAAATTCATTTAAGTACCAAAAAAAAAAAAAATTAAAGTTTAAAATAAATAAATGATAATAATAATAAGTATCGGTGTCAATATCTTCGCTTGAAACCTTTCAAGATGGTGCCCAAACATGGTCGCTGTCCAATGACTGAAATAACTAAAGGGTAAAAGATTACGTTAACTTCTCCATCATATCCATCATTTGAGCATTCATCTCATGCATTGAACACTTTCTTCCATCAATACAGTTGCTGCACACACACGCAAACACACACACACACATACACACACACACACACACACACACATACACACGCAAGCACGTACCACCTTGTTATGCAAATTGGAAGAGAAATGGTCATAAGATTGAATATAGAAGTAAAAGAAAATTAAGAATACCCACAAATGACCACAAAGATGATGGCACAGATTGTGGGCATGAAAATAATGAAACAAATATTTTATCTGTCATTCGAACCATATAGAAAGACGTTTTACTTTGGGTCGCTATGTTTGTGACTATGGTTAATAAACTATTAATTTTAAGTTTCATTAAGAATGTTGAGATTAATACACACACACCACACACATACAACCACACATATACATACATACATACATACATACATACATACATACATACATACATATATATATATATATATA
>NC_068988.1:18030226-18032969 GCF_001194135.2 Octopus bimaculoides | reverse complement strand
TTGTTTTAAATAATACATGTAACTCCCACTAAATGTGTTGAGTGTCCTTTTCGTTCGTTTGTCCACCAACTCGTAAACACCCCCACCCCGACACCCACATGTTTATATATATATATATATATATATATATTAATACAAAGAATAAGTATGCATGTATACCCACATATATGTACATACTTACATCTACATGTGTATATAGATGCATATCAGGGTACAGGACGTTAGAAAAATGAACTACAGACAACGGAACGAACACATAGGAAAACAGATAGCCACTTGGAATTATTCCTTCGTCAGCTGCCTCTATTCTTCGGAAAATATTTTATCCCGAACAGCTTTTAAAATTCTACGCCAATAAGAGGTAGAGTTTTATTGTTTTAAAAACAATTTTATCTTTCGCTCAATGTATTGTTAAAAGTGGTGACCTCTAGTAGACAAAATATTCTACAGTAGTAAGATATGTACCTTTAAATGGAGCTGACTTCCGCTTTTATGATGTGCTGTTCCATACACAAAATGTGTGGTTTTGTGCCAACGATAATAATCATCATAATTATGTATTGTAGTTTGGTGTATGGGGAAACACGATTACATGCTTTATTGATATGTCATCTCCCTGAGTTCGTAACATAATTAAATTGACACTACGCCATGATCTATGGAATAATTATCAGAAATGTTACGATGTTGTGTGAATCCCCTCTGCATCATTTCGTGCTTGTACTGAGAAAATAAATAATTATCATCTGATGTTGTTGGATAATATGGAATTCTTATTGAATTGCTTTTTCAATCCAACTTTTATGTCTATCTAGCTTTGCTTTATTGGTATTCTTAATGAAGGCAGGAAGATTATGTCTCATCCTTTCTCCCTTATAATCCTAAATTCTATGCTATGTAGGCGTCCATTGTAATCTTATCGTGGTCATTGTCGATCTGTTCATGACATAAAAGATTGTTTGCAACAATCATTTTTGTCACAATTTTTTCCTACTTCATCTAAAGCGAAAATCTCTCTCTCTATAAAATTCTTTGTCTATCTGTCTGTATCCCATGCATTTTCAAACGGCTCTATCAAATCAGGTCATATCAAATTTTACAAGGTAGTATTACACTCCGCGAGTGTCAACATGTAATTTTTATTTTCATTTGGATTGAAACAATATAACATTTTCTCGAAAATAATCTTTCTATGGTCAACTATAGTAACGAACATTTTATATGACGACGACGTCACATTTTGTATATGAGTGCGTATGTGTCCGTGAGTGTGTGCGCGTTTGTGCATTCGTTACGTACGAGATATTAAAGGACATTTTATACAACGACGACGACGTCACATCTCTATCGTTCTCTCTTCATTCTATCAACCATTCTATCTAGCGTTTACCGTTGTAACGATGTTTGGAACCAAAAACATTTTTACAGTTACTTTCATTGTTTACAATCTTCTGTACCAGTGCATTTGTGTACACCAACACATGAATAAAATGTTAGAAAGGTTGAAGGGTAAAACAAAAACGCTGTACCGGTGTATTTGTGTATCAGTAAATAAACATATTGTAACTATTTCTAGTACTAACAAATTTTTACAGCTACTTTCATTGTTTACAATCTTCTGTACCGGTATATTTGTGATTCTGTAAATATTTCGTAAAGGACCCGTTCGTACCTCGGTGTAAAATATTTTTTTTCCACAGGCTTTTTCGAGTGCATTCAACGTATCTGACCTCCAAACCCGCCGCAAGCCACTTTTTTCCCGAAAAAATACCTGGGAAAAAATTATTTCACACCGAGGTACGAGCGAGTCCTTTGCGAAATATTTACCTAACCATGCTTAGAAGAAATTACACTTACAAACAAAGAGTACTGTATTAAGACTATGAGCCTATAACCAAAGTGAAACCAGGTCCTTCTGCTTGTTAATTTATTATTTCATCATAATATACATCTGAAAAACAGCTGTTCTTAGATTGCGATATAGCTATCAAAACAGAAGCGGGTCTTAGAGACATGCAAACCAATGAATTTTATGTATGTTTTACAGAGTCATTTCTGAATATTACACATTCATAGTTTTCATTTAATGCATAAAAATATCAGGACTAAGGAGAAAACTTAACATCTTTCGTTGTTTGTCAATTTGTTTTCCACTCTGCAGATCTTTTGTGCTAAATATTTTTATAATTCTCTTTGATCGTACATTTCTTCTTACTTTCATTTATTTCCATTTACTCTGCTCTGTTCATTTGATTATTTGTCCCGTCACCCTTTTTGCTTTCATATTTCTGCATGTGCCCTAATATCCTCTTTTACTGGGTTTTCTCTCAGTACTCACTCTCTCTTTTTATGCGTGTCATTCTCAGCTTTAACGACCTTTGCGAATATGTACACATATATAAACAGACGCATATACGAGAAGCAGATATAATTTGTCTCCAATAGCCATTTTGTCCAGGTCTGCAGTCTAAAGACATCTTCAGTGCGGTCACAAGGAACGAGCACACTGGGCAATTTCCCGGGAGTCCTACCGGTATAAGAGAACCCGGTGTTAATCTTTGTTTGCCGTGGTTGTTCCTGCAGGGCTGTAATACATTACTACATCCCGAGAGCACGTAATCCTTCTCAAGCAACCTTGGATATCTTCCTCTCTGTGGCACCTGTCTCGGAGTTGTTGTAAAGGGTCATGCGCACTCACTTCCTCTCATGTATAAAAGATCATATATATATATATATATATATA
>NC_068988.1:18029139-18029860 GCF_001194135.2 Octopus bimaculoides | reverse complement strand
TCTTGTTTTTTGTCCGCCGCTACATTCCTCCATGGCAAGGTTTAATTTGTGTATACAAATTTAATTTGCGGTCCATGGGAAGAGCCGTTTTAGCGATGCGTCCTGCCCAGCTCTTCGAAACGCCGGTGTTAAAACGGGGCTAGCTGATGAAGAAGAATGTTCTCTATGTGGCTTGTGTGTTTTCTCGTCTACGTTTTGTTTGCAATGTCCTGTACCCAGATATGCACCTATACATACAGGTGGATGTCGGTAAGCACATACCTGTACGTATATATGCATATACTCATTTACTATTTGTTTATATATATATATTCTACACCCACTTTTCTATCTTCTCAGTATTCCTTTATATACGTTTCTCATATTGTTGTTTCTTTTTCATCTATTCATCTTTCTATTTTCGTCATTCTATCGCTTTCTCTTACTGTCTGTCTTTCACACGCCTACCCAGTTCTCTACCACCCTCTCTTTCTCTCTTTCCTTCTTTCTCACTCACTCACTCCCTTTCTCTTTCCTTCTCTCTTTGTTCCGATTGGCTGTAAAATGCTGCTGTCCCCAAACTTAGCAATATGAATTGGGTCACGTGTAGTTTTTAGTTGTTTGGAATCTACCAAACACATGAGTAATGTTGTCCATCTTTGGTAAACTGTCTCAGGCAAAAGGGTTGAGCACAAAGGTGACAAGAAGAATAGAAACGCTGTGTGTGTGTGTGTGTGTGTGT
>NC_068988.1:18026498-18029039 GCF_001194135.2 Octopus bimaculoides | reverse complement strand
ATATATATATATATATATATATTCACACGCGTATGAACACACACACACGCACACTTACATATGCATAAACAGGTACATGCATGCATAGGCATATATTTGCATAAATGCATACAAGCATGTATAGCAAGGTTCATACATACACGGAAAAAATTTACACATAATTTACGAAAAATTTGCCGTGTTTACAAACATATACTCATCTTATCCATCCAGAACTACACAAACATGTAACTCACCCGGAAAAATCTCTACACGCACAGATAGCGTTATACAACAGCAATTAATGATATGAATCACATTTTCTTTTTTTCCTTTTTAATTTTTTTTTTTATTATCTTAAACAAATAAACTAGTATCACCAATAATACTTCATCCATCATTTGCCCAATTTTTACCTCCTTATCTTTCTTTTCTCTTTTCCTTTTTTTTTTATTTCGTTCCATCGTTTTTCTCTTTTTGTTTTTCATATTATTCTCTTCCTTTCCCTACTTTTTCCCATTTTCAATACGTTTCTTTCTTTTTGTTAGTCAAAGTGCAAGCTTTTATCCACCAGATGATTAACTACTTTCTGTCGAGGATTGTCCCCCACCCCTCCTCATCTCTCACTCTTTTTCTTCCCCCTCTTTTTCTCTCTCTTTCTCTTCGATTTCAGTACACACAAACACACATTCTCTCATTTTTCAAACCGTTTTTTTTGTTCCTTCCCTTCGCTTTCTCTCTATCCGTCTGTTCCACTTTCTCCTTATCTACTTCTACCTTCTGCTAAATCGCGTTCTCTCTCTTTGCACACCCCCACTGCAAGTTTTCATTTCTCTATTTCACACCATGCTGTCTTCCTGTCGTCTTCTTTGTTATGGTCTCTCTTCTTTCTTGTCTCCATTCTTTCTCTCTTTCTCTATCTTTTCATTATTTCTCCCTTCTTTCTTCTCTCATCTCTTATGTACAAGATTTCAAACCACCAGATGACTAACTATATTTCTTCTCTATTTACTATTGAGTTTAGTCCGTTGGAAATCGATATGCACATCACAGACACACCAATGCAATGTGCACTTTATGTGCTTTTTACTTGGTTGTCGTTCTTGCCTTCTATTGCTTTCTCTCACTTTCACACTGTATATGCATACACACACACACACACACACACACACACACACACACACACACACACACACACACACACACACACACAGACCCATTTAAATGTACAAACACAAAACACGTGCATACGTTGAGATACTCGCCTACAGAAATACAAATATGCACACACACTCACACACATACATACATACATACATACATACAGATTGACAGATTGATAGATAAGTAGATAATCAGATAGATAGATAGATAGATAGACACACAGCTAGATAGATAGATAGATAGATAGATAGATAGACACACAACTAGATAGATAGATAGATAGATAGATAGATAGACACACAACTAGATAGATAGACACACAACTAGATAGATAGATAGATAGATAGATAGATAGATAGATAGATAGATAGATAGATAGATATAGGTATAGATATACATGTTTCGTTGTCTCTCTGTGTATCTAGCTGTATGAATGAGTGAACGTGCGTGTCTATTTCTGTATATTTCTGCACATGCGTAAGTCTGTACGTATGGTATAAAATTATGCATTTGTGTATATCCTAATTTGTGGGAAGCGGTGTAATTTCTTTCTGCATCTTTCATTGCAAGTGTGCATATGTTCATTTGTGTATGTATATGTGTGCGTGCGTGCGCGCGTGTCTGTGTGCATGCATGCGTGTCTGTGTCTGTGTGTGTCTGTGTGCGTGTATGCGAGCTCGCGTGTTTGCGTGTGAGTGTGCGTGGTTATGAGGCTGTGCCTGTGTAAGTGTGAAAGCGTTCTTTGCTGCTGTTTGCATATGCACGTGTTTGTGTGTATTGGCGAACAATTATGTCGAAGGAGGATGAGTGAGTTGCTTAAAGCGGGATACCCCAAGCAACATGTTACACAACTAACACGCCATATCTATTGTAATTGTGTTAAATTATGAATATGCAAGTGAAACACAAGAGCGAGGGAGAGCGCGCGCGAGGGGGAGTGAGTGAGAGACAGACAGAAGGAGGGGAGTCGTAGAGAAAATATTTTAATTTTGTCTAAATAAATAAGACATGGTTGATATACTTGTTTGCAGCCAATTATTCATCAAATTACAAGCCCACTACATTAAAAACACTTTAGATAATTTGTGTGTTGGCACTCCGTCACTTACGACATCGAGGGTTCCAGTTGATCCGATCAACGGAACAGCCTGCTCGTGAAATTAACGTGCAAGTGGCTGAGTACTCCACGGACACGTGTACCCTTAACGTAGTTCTCGGGGATATTCAGCGTGACACGGTGTAACAAGGCTGACCCTTTGAATTACAGGCAAAACAGAAACAGGAAGTAAAAGTGAGAGAAAGTTGTGGTGAAAGAGTACATCAGGGTTCGCCACCATCCCCTGCCGGAGCCTCGTGGAGCTTTAGGTGTTTTCACTCAATAAACACTCATAACGCCCG
>NC_068988.1:18022329-18026321 GCF_001194135.2 Octopus bimaculoides | reverse complement strand
GGTCATGGCTGGAATACCTTTGATGATACGTGTACTCAGATAAGGCTGAGCCTGCACAAAAATAAGTAAATAAATAAACGCATTTTTTACAGTAGGAGGTTTCCCCAGAAGCTATAAGCAATTTCGTTCAGAGACGTTACCTGTTGCTTTTTTTTTGTTAACATTGTTACAAATGGTCAGGATGAACGCTTTACTCAAATCTTCAACAAGTAGTTCGGAAAGCTTGCTACGACACTTATTTTTTAATGGAAGGACAACTAAATTGTTGGTTTTCATGTCGTTCTCAGTCTCAACCAGTGTTGGACGGGAAAGTCACCAGCAGAGTTGCTTCACGGCCGTCAATCACGAAAGATTATGGCATCGTAATTGCCGAGAAACAGTTATTCATTGAAGGACAAACATAAATGCTCATATAAATTATATATTGAATGAGATGTACTTGCTAGAGATTGCCAAAGAAAAGTTAAATGCAATCATGGGTAAAGAATTCCTTCGGTCATGAATGATCATGGGATTGCATCTACAAAGTTACCCTCCGAGGCACAAATCCGGGTTGTTCATGGAAGACCAGCAGCAGTCACCCAAGCATACCAGTCGCCCCGCTCCACGCCACCGATGTTATCCAAGGGAAAGGCAAAGGCCGATACAGCTTGGCACCAGTGACGTCGCAACTCATTTCTACAGTTGAGTGAACTGGAGCAATAATGTGAAATAAAGTGTCTTGCTCAAGCCTGGGAATCGAACTCGTCGGGTGTGGGCCATGCTAGGTTCAATGAGATACTGGATCTAAATAGATAAAGGTCATTGGAGAGGCATCAAAGTCAGATTCGGTAACGGAATTGTATGGTACTCTTACTGGTTCCTTCCATATCGAACTCAATGATTGTTTGCTGCACCGCAGCAATTTACAAACACCGTCACTATCAAGAAAGTGCCGATCGTAATCACATCCAGCACCACAACTGCGACCAGCGCCGGTGCGATACTCACCCAGCGATTCTGTGCAATGACGGTGACTGTGACGAAAGAGATTATGTTGTGGATCAGATTAAAAGAATTTGAAGACAAATATCTTCTTCGACCAAAACCGCATCAATTTCAAGTTTCACTTGGAGTGGGGTGAAGTTAAAGCGAGAGGGTAAGTGCAGCCCCCAGTAAATTCCTTAAAAAATGTGCGAGAGTAGCAAATATAGTGTTGCCAGTATAGTATAGCGAGAGTAACGAATACAGAGAATAGTATATAGAATATAGTATGCTAGGTCTAACTCCCAGCATGAGTCTGTAGGCCTGGCAAATGGAGTGTGGAAGGGAGTACCTGCTTTTCGTGGTCAGGGTCATCAATAATTTATGGTATTTCCTTGATTGGCCCTATGTAGCTTGATTGACCCTATGATCATTAGGACATCCGGAAATTGCTTTGCAGGATTTGTTTGTTTGCTACTCGTTACATTCTGAGCCCAAATCCCATTTAGGTCAAAATTACATTTCGTTCTCTGGGGTCGATAAAATAAAGTAATAGTCAAGTACTGCGATCGATGCTATCGACTAAACACTTCACTTCTCCTAGTGTTGATGAACTTGTGTTTAAGTCGAAAATAATTATTATTGCAGCTGCAGCTACTGTTGTTGTTTATCCATCAAGTCAGCTGTGATCGAACAGACCTATAATCAAATGCCTTCCATTCATGATCAACCTTTTTCTTTTTTTTTTAACGATTCGCCCATCTCTTTTTCAAGATTGTAAAGAGTGACATGTGGTGAGATTTGATTGCTTCTTCTTGCAGGTCTAATGGTCGCATGGGCACTGTTTGTTAGCTCAGTTAATATTATTCTGTTCATAACAGTAACTTGACGACAGGAGTGACCGAGAATTGGACAAGAAAATACCTGACGATATTTATGTATGTTAAGGCAGCGAGCTGACAGAAACGGGCGAAATGCTTAGCAGCATTTCGTCTGTCTTTACGTTCTGTGTTCAAATTCCGCCAAGGTCGACTTTGCCTTTTATCCTGTAGGGGTCGATAAATTAAGTACTAGTTGTGTACTGGAGTCGATCTAATCGACTGGCCCCCTGCCCCAAAATTTCGAGCCTTGTGCCTAGAGTAGAAAAGGTTATTTATATATTTTTCTTCGTGGATCGAGTTGAAAAAGCACGCCGGGTTCTGAGCAAGTTGCTGAAATAATCGTTTCAAACTTTGGCTCAAGGCTGGCAGTTTCGGGAAAGGAGAAAAGTCAATTACATCGAACCCAGTGATCAACTGGTGCTTATTTTATCGACCCTGAAAGGATGCAAGGTAAAGTCGATCCCAGCGGACTATGTCGTATTCCTGTTTGCTTTGGTGTAGTTTCTGCAGCTGGAGCCCTTCTTAAGGCCAATTATTTAATAGAGTGTATGGAGTGTATTGGATGAAATTTTATATATATAGAAATATATGAAAGTGAGTTTGAAGGGATATATTATCCGGGCGGATACCATATTAGCTCTCGGTTAAGTTCCAGTTAACGGTTAACCACAACGAAACGATCAGTATCTAACGTCTGTGACTACATTTAGTTGTTAGTCGGTCCGTGAATTCTTCCGATGGGTAATTCCGTGTTCTCTTCGCTGGACAGTAAAAATTGTCAGTCAATTCACTTCAAGGATGACTTATTGGACGGACTCTGATGAAGCTGCACCGACAATAATGCAAGGTTGCATTTGCAACAGTGAGTGGTCGCTGCAGCGGAAACACATATAGGTCATTGTAGTATGTTGTATATAACTATAAAATAAATTTTTGTGGATGTACAAGTCTCCATACACTTTATCATTATTATTAATAATAATAATTATATATATATATATATATATATATATATATATATATATATATATATATATATATATATACATGCGCATGAACGCGCACATTTATGTTGGTATCACGGGAAAGCATCCAGTTCACTCTGTCAAATAATTGGCGTTAGGAAGGGCTGCAGCTGTAGAAACAGTACCAAAGAAAACATAGGAACACGGCATAGTCCAACGCATGACAGCATGGAAGACGGACGTTTAATAATGATGATGATATTCACCCAACCATCTACCGCTTGCAGCGTGTATGACTTAGTAACATGTACATTTTCCTTGTTTTCAGGTGCTGATGTAGTTGTGATAGGATATAGTCACCTTCGTAGGTCCTCTTATACTTAAAGATGTGACAGCTTGAGGAATAGAGTGTTGCACCAGCTCCTAGTTAGTACTAATTATAGCCGAATAGACTGGAGCAACGTAAATGAAGTACCCCACTTAAGGACAAAAAGAATCGCCCGGTCCCAGAATTGAAACCAGAATCTTATAATTATCCAATACCCAAACCACCGGACCATGAGTCTTCGCTAATTACTGTCTATGTGTCGTATCTATCTATCTATCTGTCTGTCTGTCTGTCTGTCTGTCTGTCTGTGCATACATACATACATACATACCTACATGCATGCATGCATGCATGCATGCATACATACATACATACACACACACACACACACACACACACATATCCACATAAAGTCAGCGCAGATCCTATTGAACCGTAGCTGATGTTTAATCGTAATTAACTTGATACTTCACTTATTTTTTTATGTCTAATTCATTTATTTGTTTATTTATTTTTCCTCTCTAATCTGGCTAGGGTTATTCAAAATCGATACAATGAATATCAGTAATATACCCAAGTCGAGCTTCTTAAGTATTTGCACCGTATACTTCTTAAAATAGCCTGAGATCAAAGCAGGAATGTATGCACATGTGCTACTGTAATGGCAATAGCTGGCTGATTTGATAGTTTCAGTATAAAGTTACAGATGTCTGATAGTATCGATCAGCCTCACAGAGAAATCCCTGCAACTTCAAAGACCAAGCAGCCGTGTGTTCTTCATTACATCTAGTTCCATCCAACAATCGACAGTCATTCTTAATCATTGTGTGTGTGTGTGTGTGTGTGTGTGTGTGT
>NC_068988.1:18019890-18021962 GCF_001194135.2 Octopus bimaculoides | reverse complement strand
AGAGAGAAAGAGAGAGAGAGAGAGAAAGAGAGAGAGAGAAAGAGAGAGAGAGAAAGAGAGAGAGAGAAAGAGAGAGAGAAGAACTCTTAACTATGTCACATTCGCAGAAAGACTTCTATCCTCCTGACCTAATTAAAAAAAAAAAATTTTAAGACATGCGGCAAATTTTATATTTGCAGAAATACTGAATACAAACATTATCCAATTTATACATTATCTCCTACCCTTTTTACGCACATCTACTGCCTAGTTTCCACTGTCCCACGCTTTCCACCCGTTCATCTTCCCATTGAAATGCACACTCATCTGCAATTTGTGAATCCTATTCCTGGCCCCACAGTCGCTTCGATCTTTCCTGTACCACTTCTCTTCACCTTGAAAAGAAATAGGAAACTCGGCAGCCACCTAGCTAGAAGTTTTATTGCACCCAGTTGTGCAAAATCAAATAGTTTTAAATGTACTCACCACCGATGCATCACCTGTTCAAAGTCACCGTTTAACACCTGTTGCACATTTTTCAACTTATATTGTATCATCTGAAAACTTGGTGATGCATTTCATTTTGGGAAAACAGCCTGTCGTCCCGTTTTCGGGAACATGTTCGAAGCAGATTACTACGCGTGCCACGTCAGGCTGTTACCATCCACACCAACACAGGAGACCATTCGATTACCTTATACATCATGGTGCAGCATCTCCATACATCATAGATCAACACACTCAAAGAAACAGAGTGAGCAACGACTGCGTTTCATATAAAAATTCGGGATCGTGTCAATGACAGGTTTAAAAGAACGTTTTCCTTCTACTCTAACACATTTTAGTTCAATATTCCCATTCAAGTCCTTCAACTTGTTTCTCACCTAAATTTCTCCTTTCACGTAGCCTTCGCCTTTTTCTCTTCCTGTTTTCTTTTCCTTCACTCACTCAGTTTCTCTTTCCAACTGCTTTTTGTCTACATATACAAACTTACTTTATCTTGTTTTCCCCACCAGTTGCAGCCAGTTTCTCAAATATAGGGGATGTAAAGTTCTGCTGTATTTCTTTTATTTCCCTCTTGTCATCTTTGCTTCAAAAGACTCTGTCCAAAACGTTGGATATTCCACTTCCCACGACAGTTTCACTGTACTCTTTCTGTCGTTTTTTCAAATAATCTACACTGACGAGTAAGCTCCCTCGCTATGAAATCTTATTTGCTAGTAAGTGGTATAAGACAAATCAGTCACTCAGTTTACGTTCGTTTGTGCATTTGTGAGCTTTTGTGTGAGTTTTCGAAGTTCATATTCCATCAGACTTTCACTCCAGTAGTTTCTCGACTTGATATTGTATAAAATCTTATTTATTTATGTATTTATTTATTCATGTATTTTTGCTTACAAAAATACCTATATCGTTGATGTCGATATGATAAATAGTAAAGTGGACAGAAACAGGATTTTAATTTTTAAAAGAAACGTCACCATTTGAATATTGCAATACATCTGTCAACAACTTCCTACTGATTCAGTAAAAAATTCCACTATTCTCATTTTAAATGGCATATATTTATGTTTCAGTTTCTCCAACTTTGTGGTAGGGCGATGGATTTTTTGAATCATTAGAGTGTCCGACAAAATCTCTCACAGTATATGTTCGGGCACTTTACTTACAAGTTCAAAGCTCATCGAAGTCAGCTTTGTCTTTCATCACTTCAGGTTGATACAATAACGCACTTTTCTTGTCCTGGGGTCGATCTAATCGACTAACTCGTCCCTTAAAACTGCGGACCTTGTGCTTGAATCAAAAACTATTATCGTAAAATGGTCATTTTGCTTTCCTTCCACCAGTGGTCGGTAAAATAAAGTGTCATCAAGTGATGGGGATGATGGCATCGACTAACCCCTCTCCACAAAAATTACTGGTCTCGAGATAATCGTTATTATTTTTATTTTATTTCTTACTTTGGTAAGACGTCTACACTTTGCTCCATCTATGGATCAAAGTTTGTTGAGTTTTGCAAAAATTGAATTACTATTCATAGCTATTGCTACAAGAAATTATTACTCAAGGAGACGAGTGAACTCACTCGTACC
>NC_068988.1:18016020-18019627 GCF_001194135.2 Octopus bimaculoides | reverse complement strand
TGCTGAAAATCTTCAAATTCCTCTTGCTACTGTTAATAGAATTATAGTCCAATTCAAAAGCCAAGGAAAAGAATCAACAGATCCTCGTCCCGGTCAACCTGAGCCCTCGGAAAGGAAGCTTCGCTGTTTGAAGAGAATTGTGGAAAACGAACCCCGTTCGAAGGCTTCTAACGTTGCAAAACAGCTAGAAGTTCCTTGGAAGGAAGCAGCGAGTGTATACGAAAGCAAGGATGGAAAAAACGGAGAAATGTTACACAAATACAATAACAGGACATAACAACAGGTGTCTTTCGACTAAGGACGAATTAAATTAAGCTGGCGTGTGTGGAAGTAAAGCCTTACGGCAAGGACATAAGATTTTTAAGGCACAGGGAGGAATATAGATGTTGCACGGATGGTAGTCGAACCATATATATATATATATAAAAGATACTTAGAAAATATTTTCCTTATCGTCGACATTCAATATAAAATGTCGACTAGACATATCCTTTCACGAAAAAAATCATTTCCCCGGACAACACACACACAAATAACTAAAAAATATTACAAATAAAAATATAAAAATATGAAAATAAAGAAAAAACGATTTAACTGATGTTTCTAACATAAATATGAGTTTACTGGAAGGCTCGTGCCACAACTTTTACGACGACACAGCGGTTTCCACACACACGTTCACAAAATGTTGCGTTATGCAAGACTGGAAGAACTATACAGGAACAAAGCCAACTTTCCGGACAATAATGGTTCGGCACAATCATTTACGAACATGGACTTCAAATTCCTGTGTCCGTCAGAGTAATTTATTGAGAGAACCTGTTTCACAGTATCTTACACAGTACAGTATTAATAAACTCGGGTGACTTATAGAAATGTGCAGGTACCTGTATTTTATTTAATTATTTAAGTAAATTTCAAATTTGTTTAATCAATAAGTGATTAGCCCTGGTGCGGAAAAATAGGTGGCCCGGAAGGCTTTGGAACCAAAGGTTTCGAAAATTCGATCTATATTACAAGAAACTCTCTCTCTCTCTCTCTCTGCTAACCATAAGATTTTCTCTATTAACAGGAAGGGAGACTGTTAATGTGCCTGTACCTCATTAAAACAGGAGGCAGAATCTTTTATGTAGCCGTCAAAATGAATAGCTGAACTATGTGACAATATTTTGTCTGTTGAACGAAGTACAACATATGATACTGTCTGTTTGCTTTTCAGGACTGAGGAGACGAAGCCAAGGTGACAGCTGAAGTATAAGATTCACACCCGCCCGTACAAGAAATAAAGAGCATACAAGAAATAAAGAGCACCGGCTTTTAAACTGGCATGAATATGAATACAACAAACAACAGCCATATACACATATAACCTCGACACACACATGCATGCAAACCCACAAATGTACTGCCATAGCTCCCTTACAATGCCTAAACGGTGCCAACGAAATTTTAATTTACGGAGTTGGTTGGCCTAACCTTTTCTGGTATATCTTTTAAACATTCGGTATTCTCCTTGCATTAATACACTACACAAAACACTATCTATAATATTTTCTATTAATTTTCTTCACACTACAATTTTGGTCAGAGCAAGCTATCAGTTTTCAGTGATCTATAATCGATTAAGACTCTTGGTATTACATAACACTTGTAATTTATAGCGCTTAACAACTAGCCTTTCTTTCATCGGAAGACACTTCACGATATTATAAAGCAACTCATTTTTCTTTGATTTACTAATATATACATATTTAGAAGATTGTTACGTATATATTAATGGAAGCCTGGACACCAATTTTAATAGCGTTTCTTATGTCCACCATAGTGTGGTGACTGTAAAATCGATTGGTTTAAATAAAAGGAGTCTGGCCACGAAACACACATACACACACAGATACTTACACATAAATACAACATTCATCATTACTTAATGTTAAAATCGTGAACTTTCCATATCAGATCAGGCACAGATCATTAGTGCTAGCAATAATCACACCAGAAACAAATATTCCACCTAAAGACGCTACTCTATCGAAGATCAACCTATTTTCTAAGCAGGTTAACTAAGACCTTTAGAATTAAATACATCGTCTATTGTCTGAAAATGAATACTAATTCACATCTAGTCGTGCTTAGCAATAGTGGTCGAAATCATATGTTTCCTCCTAATTGCCTTGATCACTGTGCCTCCAATTGTGTTTCCTGTATAAACAAGTTTTCTGCTTGCAGCAAATGATATGTCTAACATGGAGTAGTTATGTTTAATATTATTGATTGTAATAATCAAATTTGCTTAGCAACTTTATGATATCGATTGTGGCAATGTGGTTTGTTTCACACCATTATTATTCGTATTGATTTTTTGGTGATGTCTTCCGAGTAGCTTTGTAGTGTTCATTGTTGGTTGGTATTGACATAATAACATTATGAGGATATTATCCACGGTCCGATCCTACCATTAATTGACACCGTGTCATCTTCCCACTTTACTGTGTCTTCGTATCGTCATCTGTTTGGCATTGTAAAGCAACATATTTTTTTCCTTTCATGTTGTCTTCTGTTCACCAGCCAAGTAGTGTTGTTAAAATGTTTGCTTCTTAAATTGTCTTTTGCCAACTATTTATGTCTTCATGACATCACATCACATACATCAGAACTATCATAATTATGCAATGCATATCTATAATTAGCAAAATCACCACACCGAAATGTCTGTTGGCTTGTCAACACTAGTAAAAGTTCTTAGCATTGTTGTAGTATCGATTTTGGAACTATTATAAACTGATAACTACAGCAGTAACATTTCGTTGTTGACACGGACATACGTGCTGAACTCATCTACCAGCATCTGAGTGTTGATTTCTGTTTGTCAGATAAGATTCAGTGTCAATACAGTTTAGCTACTTCAACACTATGTCGACAAGAATGTTATATTCTACTTACTAGTTTGTTGTAACATAATCCTGATTCGCTATGGTGTTGAGTCATTACTCTGGCAACCACACCCCGTTATGAATTATATCGATGTCAACAATTTACTAACACTGATCTACAGTTTTGTCGATATAAAAAAAATATTACCTGAGAACTGTAACATCGATAGTCAATATTTTATAATCAGGTCATAAGAATCTCTCTACACTAGATTAATTTTCAAATAAATAACTGTATCAATAATTGATTTACTTATTGTACGGAACGAACGGAGAACGTTAACTTTTCACCTGATCAGGGATAACATATCTAGTGCCGGTGGAAGGAGGGATATCAAACCAAGGAAACCATGCAAGTATAACGATACACTCAACACATAGTTGACTGTTTTTTTCTATATTGATGTAGTGTGCGCTGGATCATGAAATCTCATAGCATAAGGTGTGAGACTGTCCCAATTCATACTAGCAAGAAAAATTAACGAGATAATAATGACGATGATGATAATGATGATGATGTATAATAAACAGGGAATTTTTATGGGTTAATTACTATCAGATCAATCTCTTTTATAATGCTGTCTTCTGAAGACTTTTCACACTATCAGCAAAACGACTGATATCACCTGTTTTAATTCTAAGAAAATACTTTGTTCTACATTTAAGTTGATTTA
>NC_068988.1:18010180-18015564 GCF_001194135.2 Octopus bimaculoides | reverse complement strand
AGAAAGAGAGAAGGAGAGAGGGGCGGAGGACAAGAACGCAAAATGGGAAAAGGGGGAGAGAAAGACAGAAAAAGAGAGGAAATGCTCCAGGGTGAGTGGGCCATTTGTTAGAGAGAGAGAGAGAGAGAAAGAGAGAGAGAGAGAGAGAAAGAGGAAGAGAGGGAGAGGGGGAGAGGGAGAGAGAGAAAGAGTACTCGAACATTTCCACATCAAATATGTATGCTCGCGTGCTCGTTTGTGAGAACTGTGTGAGGACACTTTAAATCGATGTCAGGTGAGGCTGGCATCAGTTGCTTTTATGTAAAACTGATTTGCATAAGTACTAGAGAACAGTTCGGTACAACAATGCCTTGTGATATCTAACTGATTGGTACTTATCCCTCTCAGATCATCCCTTCCATTTATTCATATAAGGTCGATAAGATAAGAATCAATCAAATATTGTGGTCAATATAATTAACTAGTTCTATATTTTAGAACGTATGACTTTGAGCCTACCCAGGTTAGAAATCATTAATGTTGCAACAGTAGCGAGAACTATGACTCTGCAATCAATTGCTTACGGATTGAGTTCGTGACTTGCTTTTGTTTACTACATACAATAGGACAAATTACAACGTTAATTCATTTCAGAACTAGTCAATCAGCCGTCGCTACGCTACCGGATAAAAGTATTTCTAAATCATGCATGTAACTTCCGAAATTGTGCAAATAATGACTTGATTTGTGAATATTAGTAACAGCTTGAATACTGTTGAACTGTAACATTTTAGTTAAAACTATAAACGTCGCCCTTTCAAAGCCTAGCCAGGCTCATGGGCCCTGTTTCCCGGTTTCTATGGCGAATGTGTTCCCCCTTGCTGGACGGGACGCCAGTCCATCGCAGCGTTACTCAAAAAACAGGAAGAAAGAGTGAGAGAAAGTTGGGGCGAAAGAGTACAACAAGGGTCGCCACGACCCCCTGCCGGAGCCTCGTGGAGCTTAGGTGTTTTCGGTCAATAAACACAACATTTTAGTCAGAATAGATTTTTTTTTTCATATTCTACAGAATAAGTATATTCAGAATTGCATGCATGTCTCGTCTTCCTATTTCATCTCATAAATCTGAATGGTGTTTCGTGTGCAAATAAGCAGGAATGTAACCAATTGTTTTCCCTAAATGTCGTAGTGTAGTGAATTTATAAAATCCTTAGAATAGGAGTTCTTAAAATTTCTGTTCAAGCCTACTCATTTGTCATGTCTATCGGCGTTGGCATACGGCATAGGAAGGATATAGTGTAAAATAGATAAATACAACTAAACAGACACTAGTGGGTACCATTTTAGGGATACCAGGAAATAAATTCAATAATTTATTATTCATTATTTTTGAAAGTAAAGACTTCCAAACAAACTATTTCACATAAAAGCACAATTGTACGCATGCACGCACGGTGGTACACACACACACACATGGAATAGTTACTATTAAAGCATTGCGTAGAATGTACTGTATAAAGGATCGTGGGTAAGGCCAGAACAATGCGAAGTAAAAGCAAGGCAAATCAGAAGAAAACATATATTAATTAATGTAGACTTACTTTGCATTCAATATTTCGGGGTTAACTTATTGAGGATGGGGTCATAACACCGAAATATTGAATGCAAAGTAAGTCTACATTAATTCATATGTTTGTTTTCTTGTGATATGCCTTGCTTTTACTTCGCATTGTTCTGGCCTTATCCACGATTCTTTATACAATACACACACACACACACACACACACACACACATATATATATATATATATATATATATATGAATACGTGTGCCTCTGTGTGTGCTTTTCAGTTATGGCCCTATATGGACTGATTTCAAAGTTTGCAAAGGGCAACCTTCAACTTCGATAAAGCAACATATCAGTCAGATAATGGGGGGACGATTTATGTGAATAGAATTAGAAAGACATTTCCTGAAACAGTTTTTAACGTAAAATAACACTAAACAAGCATTAACAGTATTACAGTGAATGATATATTGTTTAAATTATTTCGCCCACTGGCAAACTGTAGTTTTTAATAGCGTAAGACGGTGAAGAAGCATAGAGGAAACGAAGACTTATCGATTATTGACTGCTCAGGGCAGACCACACGGAATGTTCCTAAATTCAATGATTGCTTATTGACTGGTACTATGAAAGCATTTCTTAGATAATTTTGGTATTTAATAGAATAAACCCAACATGTGTATGTTCGTATATTTTCTTATTACTTTCTTCCACTTTATCATTCAATCGTTTTATCTTCACATATCAAGAGATGTAAATATGTGTGTGTATGTGTGTATGTGTATATGTGTATGTGAATGCGCATCATTTGCACACACACACACACACATATATACATGCATAAGTACACAGGTACATCTACTTCTATATACACTTACACATACACTCATATATACGCATGCAAATATACGTATGTAGGGAAGTGGCTATACACCATTAGGTGTACACCGCTTCCGTACATTAAATTTCTAGAAGAAACAACGGAACGCAGATTCTGAACAACATAACAATATTTATTTACAGTGGAATTCAGTTCACGCTTGGAGGGAATTCGGTAGCTCGTCGCCCTCGGTTAATGAGACGCCTCCTGAATGATTTCCGTGGTTATTTGTGAAGCTCTGGTGCTGACATGTGAGAGACCTCTGTTGGACGTCTTGGCTCGACGGAGATCAGTCAACGAAGAGACTGAGAAAAGGCGCCAAAGCTGGGTGTCGAACTCTACGCATGCGCATGAGACTCTTCCTGTATTCCTTCCGGAACTAGTCCCTGCGCATGCGTGGATAAAACTCCGGAATTGAACATATAACAGTCGTCTGCTATAAGCTGTCACTACACGTATATACTATATATGCGCATATATATATCTATATCTATATCTACACTCCATAGACGGACTGAAGAAGTGTATTTATATTCTTATAACTTCATCTCATTGTTAAGGTTTTCTAACATTTAAATTTTCTTTAGCCCATTCAGGAACACACATACACACAATACGTATGTAGGAATATATACAAGAACATATGCACCGCATGATTGTTGCACGGGGAGGGTCAATTGAAGTGTTACCAATACCGACGGGTCTATCTTTAACTTAAATTACTAATATTGCAGCCACATGCTACCACCTTCTTTTTTGCATTTCTTTTTGTGTTTTGGTATTAATGCAGTATAACACTTTAGATATTTATTGATGATGAGAAGTTGTTGCTGTTGTTGTTGGCACTCCGTCGCTTACGACGGCGAGGGTTCCAGTTGATCCGATCAACGGAACAGCCTGCTCGTGAAATTAACGTGCAAGTGGCTGAGCACTCCACAGACACGTGTACCCTTAACGTAGTTCTCGGGGATATTCAGCGTGACACAGTGTGACAAGGCTGACCCTTTGAATTACAAGCACAACAGAAACAGGAAGAAAGAGTGAGAGAAAGTTGTGGTGAATGAGCACAGCAGGGTTCGCCACCATCCCCTGCCGGAGCCTCGTGGAGCTTTAGGTGTTTTCGCTCAATAAACACCCACAACGAATCCGCGATCCTATGACCACGAGTCCGCTGCCCTAACCACTGGGCCATTGCGCCTCCACGATGAGAAGTAAAATATTCATTAAATAACTAGAAAATACAATTTAAAGTCAGTTACTAATTCACACCCCTATAATGTCATATTGGGGAAATAATAAGATCGAATAATTGCAAAGTTTTCGAAAGTAACTTCTTAATCTTTTAGTATACAATTGCTTTTTAACACTTCTCTATTTTCCCTTCATATATTTCCAGTAATTTCCAATGACCACAAAAGTCTTGTACTTTATTTTAATAATAGAAGACCGGCGTTTCTTCGACTTCAGTTATCTTGGTTGTTCGGTGTGGACGCTTCGGGTTTTTGATTAGGTTTCATGGACGTTGCTTCTTGTAGTTCCGTAATATAATTTATGAATCTGGCAACTCCGTGTAATCATATGCTGCTATGACCTGTAAAAGAGTAACCTACTCAATATATCCTATCCGAATCCTACTCAACGTGATTGTTGTACTTGTGGAGTTAATCGATTTTATTGAAGCAGTCCAGATATTCAGGATGCGTAAAGTTTTACACCCGCATACTTGTTAATTAATAGTGTCCATTCACTCTCTACATCGTTTTGACCTACACCTGCCTTTTCCATACTTTCTACAAAGTGGCAGACATCAGCAAATCGGAGATAGAAGTTTCAACATTTGACTTTTTGAAGTATGTTCTACAAAGAAAGAAAAGAAAGAAATGATTCCTTTTCATGCTGCAGAAGATTCTGCGACATCTGATTTTAAGGAATGGTAATCACCGATGTTCTTGCTGAAGTTATCCTACACTAGGATGTTTCCCAATATGAGAAGCAACAAACATGAAGCAAAAATATGATGTACTATAGAATGCTCACATTTTCTGGAAGCTCTTCTGAGACTAGGATTACTTTTGCTTTAAAGATATTAACTGCAATTATAGAATTGCTTTATGTGGTGGTTTTCTCCATTTGGCTCATTTGCAACGGACAGCTTCTCGACTTTTAAACAGAAACCCATATTTTCTCTGGTTATATTTAAGGCTATATTTATTGAGCAACCTAATTTTAGGGTCGCTTGTTTTTCTTTGTGTAAGTTAAAGAAAAAGTGAATGATCATTTGATTGAGTGTATTCCAATGTACTACGAAGTAGTCAGGAAATGAGCAACACTTTATGTATTTACTTAGTGCCTGTAGATCGGCTCAAGTTTCACAAATACAGATCAGGATTATTTAGAGAAGGATTATATGGAGCAGGATTGATAATGCATAATTATCTCGCTGAGATCACAGCAGGAAAACATGCTTGTTTCACTCTCTTTATTGGCAAGTTAAAGCCGTGTTGAAACTGCTGGGTTTGTCAACTAAAAGCCGAATCCTGCTGTATTTTATTAATTCCTTTCTAAGGTTCACATTTTGTAACAGAGTACTTCCATGTTATTTGAAATGATTTTCCTCTGTACGTATTTAGAACTTCGCACGGAACCAAATCTAGGACTCGATGATACAACGCCAGTTTTTTCCCCATAGGTTGAACATTATGTGTGTGTATGCGTGAGTGAGAGTGTGTGTGTGTGTGTGTGTGTGTGTGTGTGTGTGTGTGTGTGTGTGTGTGTGTGTGTGTGCACGCGCATAAATGTGTGTGTGTGTGTTTATTTATACAGGGGTTGAACAAAATAACGGAAACATCTAGCATCATAGCATCATACTTTTGAAATATCTATAAAACCGTCAAAAGCTTGTTTGTTTTTATGTTTTATTTTATGCAAACATTGCTGTTTCTTTTTAGAAATTATCA
>NC_068988.1:18000145-18010121 GCF_001194135.2 Octopus bimaculoides | reverse complement strand
GTGTGTGTGTGTGTGTTTATTTATACAGGGGTTGAACAAAATAACGGAAACATCTAGCATCATAGCATCATACTTTTGAAATATCTATAAAACCGTCAAAAGCTTGTTTGTTTTTATGTTTTATTTTATGCAAACATTGCTGTTTCTTTTTAGAAATTATCAGAAAAACGTAATTAAAATTCATTAAAATGACAGATCTATCAGACTTTCAAAGAGGTAAAATTGTTGGTGCTCGTATGGCAGGCGCTAGCGTAATGAAAACAGCCGAAATGTTTGGTGCATTAAGAAGTACCGTCTCGAAAGTAATACAAGCCTTTGAGAAAGATGGAAAAATCTCCTCGTCGAAATAAAACTCTGGAAGAAAACTAAAACTTTCAAATAGCAGATAGGGACCGTCGGACTCTTACACGATTTGTTAGAAAGGTCTAACAAAAGTACAGCTCCCAAAATTACTGCAGAGCTTAATGACCACCTCGAGAACCCAGTTTTCACAAAAACTGTTTGCCGGAAGCTTTACAAAGTCAGATTTCATGGGAGGGCTGCAATCAGAAAACCACTACTTTCAAAATCAAACGTTGCAAAGCGTTTAGAATGGAGTAAAAACCTACAGAATTGGTCCCTAGAGCAGCGGAAGAATGTTATTTTTTCGGACGAGTCAACCTTTACTGTATTTCCGACCACCGGTCGAGTATACGTGTGGAGACAGCCAAAAGAAGCATTTGACCAACTGTTAAACATAGAGGATCTGTGATGATCTGGGGGGAGGGGCTATATTTTGGAAATCCGCCGGCCTAATGGTTTCCCTTCATGACAAAATTAATAGTCAAGACTATTTAAGCATTTTATCTGATCAAATTCATCCCATGGTTGCGGAACTGTTTCCGGAGGAAACGCAATCTTTCAAGATGAGAATGCACCAATTCACACAGCTAAAGTTGTTACTGAATGGCACAGGAACATTCTAGTGAAATTAAATATCTTATCTGGCCACCACAGTCCCCAGATCTCAATATTATTGAACATTTATGGTGCATTTTAGAAAAACAGGTAAGGAGTCGATATCCTCTACCATCATCCCTACAAAGACTGGAATCTGTTTTTTAGCTGAAGAATGGACAAAAATTCCTTCGGAAACAATTCAAACTTTGTACGAGTCCATGCCTTGTAGAATTCAAGCTGTAATTACTGCCAAAGGTTGTCCTACCCCATATTAAAATAAATTTGCCTGAAATTTGAAGGTGTTCCTATCATTTTGTCCACCCCTGTATACAGACACATTCATATATATATATATATATATATATATATATATATATATATATATATATATATATATATATATGTATGTATGCATGTATGTGTATGTCTGTGTGTTTATATGCTCATACGCTGACATACACATACACACTAATGTATTTAATGTTAAACCTTTCAGCGAGTGTTTTAGAATCTCCCCCCTCTCTCCCACACACACACACACACACACACTCACACACCATCTGACGCAGATAGAATCTCACACACACATGAGAGCGCGCTCTTACACACAAATTATACTGCAGTGAATTCCCATCGCAGCGTGACACTCCATTTGATCGAAAGCTATTAGTTATATCTCTTTGACGACAGACAAGGGAGATAATAGTAGTATGTGTAGAAATATATATATATCTGATAGGAAGTTTAACTACAATAACTCTTCCTCTGAATCGACTGAATATACTCAATTGTTATATGTAAGAGAAATCAACGCAAGAAATCAATGATATACTAGTTGCTGGGCAAATACTATCAACCTTCATCATGGCGGATTGGCAGAATCGTTTGATTGTCAGACAAAATGTTTCGCGGTGTTTGTAACAACTTTCTGAGTTCAAACCTTGCCGAGGTCAGCAAGGTTTTCGTCCTTTTGAGGTCGATAAAATAAGTATCTAACCAAGGTGGTAGATTGGCTGAAATATAAGAACGTGCGACCAGATGTTTTGCAGAACTTGCTCCGAGTTGTTGTATTCCGAGTTCAAATCTCACTATGGCCTTCATAGCTAGTAGACTTACTTCGCTCTTCAATGTAACACCACCACCTGACACATCGGGTGTCTTCAGTGGAGTCTACCTTGTTGCAAACATTTGAGCCAGGTTTCTGGTTTGAGGATATTTTCCTCCTACTCCCTCACTAGTCTCGGGAGACTCATAAAGAGTCGTGGGGTGGGGGTGGGGGTCAACCTTTTCTCCTGACTGAAAATCGAGAGGAAATTCTTTTCGTGTTCATCTACTCGTACACACACACACATACACACACAAACACACACACACACATACACAAAGGCGTAGACATATGTGTGTTTTAGTTGAGCCCTGCAAGATCGAATACCTTGAACAAAGCCATTCATTTCATGTTACTCTACTCTACTCGGCTGCATTGAGGATGGGGCTTTAACAACACGTTCTTGTGCTGGTGAGACCTGTTTGTCTCTGTCTTTCGTTGTCCAGCTCTCACATCTTGGATATTCCTTCAGATCAGGGGTTCTCAACCATTTTTTATCTATGCACCTCTTTAATACTATTTTATTCTGGCAGACCCCCCCATAACCATTCGATATTTAAGAACTAGTTTTATAGAAATTTCTTTCAAAATCCCTATTTTGTTTTTTCACACATTCACTTGTGTAGGTTTAGCTATGTAAAATGTGAGAAAAAGAAATCTCGCTGTTTCTTACAATATATACCAAGAAATACATAAAAAGCAAAATTATTTTAGGAGCCCTTAAAATACTATTTTGGATACGTAGGTTTTTATTTTGTTGCGTGGATCCCCCAAAATCTTATATGGACCCCCAGGAGCCATATGGACCTCAGATGAGAACCACTGTTCTGGGTGAAGCATGAAGGGTCGAGAAAATGTCTATGTCTTTTCCTGATTGCAATTGTAATAAAGCACTGAACATTTTCCCAAGCCTCACACCCTCGCGAGTGACGGCTGTCTGTACTATGCATGCATAAAGTGTCGCATGATGCATATGCTTACGTTATCATAGACATTATCCGACCGTATAGCTAAATACTATAGAGGATAACTGAATACTAAAGGAAAATACTGAATAGTATAACTGAATACTAAATGAAAATGTCGATAGGAAATGGAAGAGCAGAAGCAGTACTATGCATAAAATTAGTTCAATTAAATAGTGATTGACTGTTTAATAAATAAAAAAAAATTTTCTCTTGCCAGTACCCAATAAACACCACATACCTTCCTCAAAGTCCAACCTTTGACCTCATCGTGGTGGGAAGGTTAAATGAATGAGTATCAGAGCCACCCAAAGCGGACACCGGCTGTGCTGGGGTCACAACCCGACTAACTGGAGGGCAATAGTGAACTCCCGGTGGCGTCTGTTCCAGAATCTGGCGGCTTCCTGATGGCGTTGGATCGCGTTTGCAGGCATCCTGCGGTGAGAAGGCGTAACACGAGTACGACCTGCCACCGGTCGTGTATGGTGGCTTACGATTACAGACGGGAACTGTTTTCGCGGACTCTGATCATCCATTAAAACTCCTATGAACTTAGAAAGAAACGTGACGCGGTGAACTCAATAGGAGCCGGCTTAACCCCCACCCGGGTGAATGCCGTTACAAGACAAGCAGACAACAACCGCATTCAAGCTGGTTAAGCCATTGATGATCACCTTGTTAATACATCGCTCTAATTCTTCTGCGTATACATACAGTCCTCGTGCGGATGTGTGCACCGGCTGAAAACAAATACTGGGAGAGATAGCAATTCAGTCTACAATCAGATGGACACTCAATAAATTTCTAGTAACAACGTGAAGTTGCTAATTGGTAATATAAATGTGCATGTTGTCAGTAGTACAGACTGGATCACAACACATTGCTCGGGAAAAGGGTGGGAAACGACGGAATATTATATCATCTCTTTTGCATCTTAGCAATAACTTATGTAGAAATATCTCTTAAATTTCTATCTGGTTTTTGTTAATGGAGATGGTGGTGATCAGACAGTAACAGCAATGAAATAAAATGAAGATGTTTGTATCAACTGACGCTAGATGAAATTGGTGTTGAGATCACGTTGGATCAATTCACTAACATCGGAAAAATAAAACAGACTGGAGCTAACATTTCAGAGAAGCGAGTATAAATCATACTAGTAGTATGGCGTAAATAAGCTGAACGACACCACGACCCTCAGTGAATATCAATTACTCAATAACAGATTGCATCAAATGAAACTGACCAGAAGGTTGTGAAAGACTGGACATCGTCTAGACATGTAGTTAATGAGCGTTCATAAGAAATAATTAGATGCTGACAGAAAATCTGGCACCGCTCTTTGAAGGAAAGGAAGCAGATAATCAACGAAACGAAGCAAAAATACTAAGAAAAAGAGCGTTCAGAAAAATATAATGGTTTATAAGGTTATAGATAGAAAGTTAATTGAGCGGTCCATGGATCAAATCCAAGGTTCTCAGTAAAGAAAGGGGAACTATGGAAAAAGAAGTTGTTTTATTTCGTTAGTTGTTTATTTCATCACTTTATGTTCAGACCCTACAGTGGTGAACTTAACTTTCCTACTTTCGGAGTCGATAAAAATGCACCAATTTAGAGCCTGGATTGATGGAACTGCTTATGGCGGAACGGAAAGTTGCCTTGCAGTATGTCCTGGCTCTTTGCAGCTCTGACTATGATGCCTGTAACGATACTAGTGCCAAGTTCTATCGACCCAAGTAGGCGGCCTTTCCCTCAGATAACCATCAGTGATGTAGAGAAGGAAGACTTGCATGCGTGACAACTGTTAGTCTTCCTTTACACCCCCCACAAAAAAACAAAACAAAAAAAACAACTACTTGCTCAGGCTTGCACACATTAGTACAAAAGTATCGTTCTTGACAAGACAGATTTATTCAGGTCACAATTACAAGCGAAATGGGTTTCAGTAGATTTATTCAATCTATATTATAAGAGCTTTATAACAAGAGCTGCATTTCTCAAACCGTCCGTTCGTCTATCTGTCCGTCACACAGTAGTTTTATGACTTCATGAAATAAAACATTCTGCAGAATTTGAAAAAATATTCTGTTATAACGTTATGCCAATCACAATTTGATAACATTAATATACTTGGTAATAAATTATGTACTTTTATATATTATCTATTTGTTGATATATTTGATATTTTTTCTTTTGCTTTATACTTCATTTGAGAATTTCGACGCATTCCTACTATCACGTCATAATTTTCCGATAACTCTAAGAACACGATCAATGATTTTCAAGTAATCTATTTGGATAAACGAAATAAAAAGCAATGAATACATTTTAATTAAACATCATTAAAAGATTATTTACTAAGCCTTTGCTGAAGAAGAGTAACATAAATTTCAATTATTTACTCAATTAAAAAGGTACCTAATATAGCGTCTATTTTTTCTGAAAATGAGAAGATAGGTACAGTTAACTTTTTAATTGTTTTAACGATTCTTTATATTTAAACTGAACATGTAATTTTTTTTCTACTTTAGGCACACGGCTTGAAATTTTTGGGGAGGGGGGAAGTCGATTAGATCGACGCCAGTATGCAACTGGTACTTAATTTATCGACCCGAAAGGATGAAAGGCAAAGTCGACTTCAGCGGAATTTGAACTCAGAACGTAGACAGACGAAATACTGCTAAGCATTTCGCTCGGCGTGCTAACGTTTCTGCCAACTTGCCGCCTTGAACATGTAAAATTGTACAATCTTGCCGCCAGCCAAGCATCTGGTATCGAACCAGTCTAATCTAAAACAGATCTCGTATCTTAATGGTGCTTAGTTTATCGATACTCAACACAAATAGGATTTATCTTTATCTCTGAGTTCAAATCACGCTGACGTCAACTTTACCTTTATCTTTCTGGGGTGTAAGAAAATAAGTACCGGATGAATAATGGAGTCAATTTGATCACCTACCCTCATTCCTCATACTGGAAGCTTTGCATCTATTTAAGTAATCGATATCATTGGGTTCTAAAATAGAACTATTGGCTGCTCTGGCTGTTTAGTGTGTGCTCAATCTCCAGTGTTCCCAAACCGTAACAATGTTTCAATTCTATATAAAGTATTCTATTTCGAAGTTCATTTGATCGGATAATTGTTACAGAAAACAATAGTACCAAAATAGTATTAACAGCAATAATAAAAAAACATTAACAACAGCCGAAGTGTCGGAGGAGAAGGCTTGGTAAAGTAACTAACATCAAAATAGAAGAAACTAGTTCAAATTTAGTTATTAACCAGACTTTGAACTGCAACATTTCTATATACAGTTTGAAAAAAAAAATAATAAACGAAGTAAATGGGAACTGTTACTCTTTTACTCTTTTATTTGTTTCAGTCATCTGATTGTGGCCATGCTGGAGCACCGCCTTTAGTCGAGCAAATCGACCCCAGGACTTATTCTTTGGAAGCCTAGTGCTTATTTTATCGGTCTCTTTAGCCGAACCGCTAAGTTACGGGGACGTAAACACACCAGCATCGGTTGTCAAGCGATGTTGGGAGGGGGACAAACACGCAAACATATATACACACACATACATATACATACATATATACGACGGGCTTCTTTCAGTTTCCGTCTACCAAATCCACTCACAAGGCTTTTGTCGGCCCGTGGCTATAGTAGAAGACACTTGTCCAAGGTGCCACGCAGTCGGACTGAACCTGGAACCATGTGGTTGGTAAGCAAGCTACTTACCACACAGCCGTATTTTCATTGTTTGAATCTATATGGTATCTATACGTGCTATGTAATCTAACTTTTAGAATGTAAATTTACGCATTTTCTGAGTATTTAAAAAAAAATCTTTTAGTTAGGAATGAATAGAATACTCATAACGCATTGACAGGGCTTTCGGAACTAGTAAGGGAGAGAATTAGGTACTTTCAATCCCGGAACTCCGCTAAAGATTTCCAAGGTGCCAAGCGGTAGTGCTAAATCGAGCGCTAGATTAAATCTACCACCCAAGTAAGTAACGGCTGGAACTGAACTCAGAACACAAAGAGCCGGAACAAATACTGAAAGCCATCCTTCTGACGTTCTTATAGTTTCGTGACTCTATTACTCTGATTAGTGGAGGCGCAATGGCCCAGTGGTTAGAGCAGCGGACTCATGGTCGTAGGATCGCAGTTTCGAATCCCAGACCGGGCGTTGTGAGTGTTTATTGAGCGAAAACACCTAAAGTTCCACAAGGCTCCAGCAGAGGATGGTGGCGAACCCTGCTGTACGCTGTCATCACTACTTTCTCTCATTGTTTCTGTTGTGCCTGTAATTCAAAGGGTCAGCCTTGTCACATTCTGTATCACGCTGAATATCCCCGAAAACTACGTTAAGGGTACATATGTCTGTGGAGTGCTCAGCCACTTGCACGTTAATTTCACGAGCAGGCTGTTCCGTTGATCGGATCAACTGGAACCCTCGTCGTCGTAACCGACGGAGTGCCAACCATACTCTGATTAATACTTTTTTATCGACGTCGAAAGTATGAAAGGTAAAGTTGACAATATGCATATAATAGTCTCAATAATGTAAAACAAAACAATATTACACAATCAGTATTTGGTTACTGGGCTAATATCTAAATTTGTTGACAACATGTATACAATATTCCCCATCATGTAAATTTCGGAGTCAAGTACAGAAACACCTCGCTTCCAGCATGGTTATAAGGTTAATTTTGATGTGAAACAGAATGTAATAATTTCTGTATTTTCTCTCTTTTTAAATGAAACTTTAGTAGAAAATGGATGCTTTCAGAGTCAGTCGTATCTCCTGTCGTTAAGACTATATAACCTTTTCAGCGTACAAAATATTGGATTCCTTAGTTTCTATTTATATGTGATGTTCCCGCTAAAACCACACGTCACCATTTCTCCCAGCATTTACACTCATTCCACATTGGACATATCACTCTATAACCGAGAGGTGCAATAGTCACGTAATTACACATACTTTCGGGTGAAGAAGTATGGTTATACCTCCAGACCCTAAGGCCAGAGCTGTGGCATAGTGAGAGTGCGACCCATCTGGGGCGATCCGTGATTCTACCGCGCCCCCGCGATATACTCCTATACAGGCTTGACACTGCAGACCCAAAAGCAACTTCCATAAAAGCGTCACCCGGAGTAGATTACCTCCTCATCCTCACCTCCAGCTACGATATAAGTCCAGTGTGGTGTTGCTGTACATAAAATATTGAACTTGTTCCCCATATCTGACTGCAACGCAAGAAATGAAAAGAAAAACGAACGTGATAATATGGCAATGAACTGGAAACTGGAATTTAGTTTTGCAGTATGAGATTGAATCCCACTCCTCCATAGAAAAACTTCTGCAAACTGGTTGGCTCAATGACAATTCAGTTCTTATTCTAACTTGATTTTCCGAAATATTGTTACCCATCGAAAAAATTGCTTTAATAGACATCATTTTTAATCAAGATATTTATCTCACTTTACACTGTTACCATTGCAGATGAAATGAAAATAAATCATATTTTAGCAAATTGCTAGAGAAAGAGAAATCATTAACAAATTCACTGAAAATGTATTTGTATGGATCTATTTACAATATTCTGGTCACACTAATCATTCATACTCATACCCGCGATCCTGGGAGTCCGGATGAACGGAAAACAAGCTTGCGAGCGATAAAAACTGGAATGAAGACATCAAGTAATGAAAAGGTAAGACCGCAGTGTATGATGAAAAATGGCGGCTGTGTCTGAGATCTACCACACTGGTAGCACCTGCTATTTTTACCGACGACATATAAAAAAGCTAATTATCCCTGAAATAATGCCATAATATCATAAAAATATGACATATTAGATAATATATTCATTATTGATAAAAATTAAACAGAATGGAATGACTCGAAGAAACAAAATATTTCCGTGCCCTAGTAAGAAATTTGCTGCTCAGCCAAAAGGTCCCACGTGACACTTGGGCAAGTGCTTTTGATTTAAACCCTGATCGACCAAAACTTTGTGGAGTGGGTTTGGTAGACGGGAAGTGAAAAAACATCGTGCTGTGTGTGTGTGTGTGTGTGTGTGTGTGTGTGTGTGTGTGTGTGTGTGTGCGTGCGTGCGCGCGCGCATTTCCATTTTTAAATTGCTATTTGTGCCCCGCCTCCCCGCTTGACAACCGGTGTTGGTTGTTTTGGTACCCGTAATTTAGCGATTCGACTGAAAGAGGCTGATAGAAATAAATAATAAGCTTAGAAATAAGTACTGAGTCGATTTCTTTGGCTAAACCATTCGAGGCGGTGCTCCAGCATAGCCGCAGGCCAATGACTGAAACAAGTAACAGATAAAAGGTGAAAGACAAACAGAAAATTATTTGAAGTCTTGAAGTCACACGTACTGTACACAGAATGCGAACGTGCATTATATAACTAACAATGAAATAGTATGTTATAATTCTTTCATGTTTCCAAAGAAAAACTCATTTGAAATTAAGACAAAAATCACACACACACACACACACACACACATATATAAATATTTTGAAATGTTACTATGGCAACGACCTCTTGACTTAGCCAACATCACATTATCGGCTTCAATTCAAACAATTTTGCACTAATTCCACCAGTCACATAGTAGCGACCAATCTCAGCAATTCTGCTACTACTACTAGCTACTATTTCGTTTGACGATGAAGCTTGGTAATTTGTGTTTGTTGGTTGGTTTCTATGGAATCTATTACTCCACGGTGTTAACCTTGACTTCTCTTCGAATGTTTCCAAATTATATGTTACTATGGCACTCATTTTTTATTCCGTCGCTCTCTCTTTCCATTTTCCATTGCATCGCTCTATTTCAAATACTAGCACGCATATCTATCTATCTATCTATCTATGCTGTGTGTATTTGAGTGTGTGTATGTGTGTGTGTGTGTGTGTGTGTGTGTATATGTGTG
>NC_068988.1:17978459-18000135 GCF_001194135.2 Octopus bimaculoides | reverse complement strand
GTGTGTGTGCGCGCGCGTGTACATTAACAAATTCTATAGTGTTCATGTATGCTAGTTTATATGCTTTGGCATATTAATAAATATGTTTTTATATAAATATTAGATGTAAATGTATTTGCGTATGTGTACATATAATGCACATAATTTCTTCTATATTGGTATATATACATGTATGTATATATCTGCATACACACACATATCTATATACGCATACATAAATATTTATTTATTAAAATATATTTAGATATACACATATACATAAGCACATAAATGCGTGTGTGTGAGCATGTGTAAGTGTGCGTGCGTGTGTGCGCACTTTTGTGTGCCGTGCGTATGTATGTGTGACTTTATGCATGTGCTTGTATGCGTAATTTTGTTTGAGTGCATAAGAATTGATTCTTTTTGCATTGTCTTTTGCCGCCGGCGAGGATAATCAGCTGATAAAGTTGCTTACATGTTTTAGGCCTTCTCAAGCCAATCACATTTTCGCTGAGTCCCGAAGGGCCTGTTATTTTCTGGTGATAGGAGGCGTAATTTAAACTTAAAACGCACTGAACCAAAAAAGAATCCACAAAGCGCCTGACCTCCCAATATTTCGTCAATACACAGTACCAGATAAGTACGTTATTTATCAATTCCGGATAAATAAGCCATAATTGCCCCAGGATATAAAAAGAGCGCAGAAATAGAACTCAGTTCACAAGAGTATATAGAAATGTTTTATTTCAAGAATACATAAAAACGTTCGGCTTTAAAGTGATTCAAGTGATAAAAGGTTCGTGCATTGCATCAACAAGCGATAATTGCAATTCACGTAATCCTCAGGTCTTCAGTCACTTGGGTAGCTTTATAGCCGGAAAAATGCATGCACACATATATATATTGTTACGATCAGACAGATTCTAATGTAAAAAAAAAGGGGGTAGACTTCTGATCGCAACAACAGAAATTGTTCAAACAGGGAAATTAATGTTCGTAGATTGAGAGTAACTGTTTAGACGGGTGAGATCGTTCACCACCTACCTTTAAAAAATTGAGGACTGGACATAATCTTAATCTTCGAACATTAATTTCCCTGTTTGAACAATTTCTGTTGTTGCGATCAGAAGTTTACCCCCTTTTCTTTTTACATTAGAATTTGTCTGATCGTAACAAATTGGTGACTCGTCCGGGGTCTTGCCGAAGTACGACTGCATGACGTCGCAATATACATCATATATACAAAGATACTTGTGTCTGTGCATGTATACATATGTGTGAGTGCGTATGTGTGTGTGTGTGTGTGATTATTATGTATGTATGTATGTATGTATGTATGTATGTATGCATGAACATATGACTTGAAGAACAAATTGAAAATTGAAGAAACTGTGCAGCACCTAATCGAAAGTGATGCAAAAACATTGGTCTAACCTCATCAATTTGACCACAATAAAGTAATTAACCATAATGAATGGAGAGGGTTTTCTTGTGTGGCTATCCAGATAATTAAAGTACATATTAGCAAATGCAGAAACAAGAATATTTATAGAAACGGGACTTGGAAATAAACTTAGTCATCTTTATTTAACAGAAAAAGCATTAATTGTAACCCATGTTAACGGTAGCTTTAATTCAAGAACGGATATTCTCAATGCTTTTTGCTATGATATTATGAAGTAGCATATTTACACAAAATTTTGATTTTCAGCATATTTTTCCCACTGGCTGGAATGATTTAATGTTTTGTCTGTCAGTCTATCTGATTGTGTTTGTTTGTTTGTTTGGCAGTCTGTCTGTTTGTCCGTCTGTTTACTACCTTCTCTGTCTCTGACGCTGTCTCGCTTTCTGCAACTCTCTTTTTATTTAGTTATCACTTTTCCCTACCGATACTTTCAGTGGTTACTTTTTTTCCTGTCTTGTTTTTATTTTGTTGTTTATATTGTTTTTATCTTTTAGCGAAGGAGGAAGGCAATGTTTGTGACCCTTTACAAGGCCTCCAAGATTGAAAGGGCGGGGGAGGAGGAAAGTATCCTCAAATCTTAGTCCTGGCCTGCACCGGAGTGGGCTCTGCTAAAGGCCCAAATGTGTCAGCTGATGTTAAACGGGCGACCAATTACTGCCAAGTGTTTCTATCAGTAAGCTGCAAGGAGAGTATTTCAAAATAACATTTTCATCAAATAAGTTTATGAATTAATATTATTCTGTGAATGTTAAAGTGTGGTCGATTGTTTTTCAATGTCACATCTTCTCTTTTATATAAATTTCTGTCTCTTACGCTTTAATATTTTAATATTTTCAAAGTATTTAAATATGAAAGTATTTTTTACATGAATTGTTTGATCTACACAACGTCTGTTCACCTAATCGCATTATCCCGTTATATTATAAAATATTTGTTTTTGTACCAGTAAACAGTTCGAAACTATTTTTTTATTTTTGCACTTCTTTTGAATATTCATAATAACAATTAGCTTCCCCTTCATTGAGCAATTTATGTCTGAAGATCAAAGACGTGAAACTCAGAACTACGAAATATAAAGTTTATTTAGAGACTCATGCACACACTTTTTGCGTGTGTGTGTGTGTGTGTGTGTGTGTGTGTGTGTCAAAAGGCAATCATTTGCAGGAGCGACTAAGAATGTTTATTTTTAGAATAAAATATTTCGCAGAATAAACATAAACAACATAATACGGATGAAGTTAGATATCTTGGAGGTGATTGTGTAATTAGGAGTGAAACTCATCAATATACTACCGTAATGACAAGCTTGCTGTCTTGTCAAAAATTACATAAGCAAACTTTGCCGTTTTTTTTTTTTTACTTTTAATACCACCTATTTTCATGATTCTTAGTCTTTCCTGTACATCCCTTCTGCCGTTTTCATGGGTTCCGTATAAAAAACAGTAACCAAATTTTTAGCTCAAAGATCGTTGACAGTGTTTAAGATAATGGATGCAAATCTGTGGCAGCTGTTAAAACTCAAACTGACAGAAAATTGTCTGAAAGGCAGGTTTTATGAATTACTTCTAGCTTGTGATATTCAATTTAGTTTGAAATATTTCTGTTTCGTAAGATTGCCCGGCAAAAGCAACACACACCATAGAAAAGATCAAATCTTCACAAGAAAGAGCAACCTAAATTTAAAATATTTTCTCTACTTCTGCTTGTCTTCATAACTGTCTATTTGCCAAGCAAAAACACATCAAACACAGACTCTGCTTCTGCCACTTTCTCTCTTACGAACACACAGCGCACACGCGCACAGAACGCTCACTACAACAAAGAACTGCACACGTACAGGATTATTTACATACATACTAATATGATTGGCAATGCTTAGCAACATGTAAACAAGGAAGAACTCTTTCAAAAAGACAATAGAATATAATTCTCTTATGACAAGGTTATAGAGATGTGAAGAGTATATCCTGAGACTCAATGTAAAAATTCAACAACAATATAAAAACAGCAGTGAGATATGAAGAAGTTAGTGTGTTTAAAATATAGACGGTACAGCAGGGTACAAAAAAAAAATAATTGAAATAGTTTTCTTGTGCATACTTTTAGAGTACCATGCAATATTGTTAATGTTAAATTATTTCACTTAGACTCGATCACAGAAGAAAGTAGAATTTCAATGTATGACCCCACAAAATCGAGATTACAGTAAAATTGACCAAAGTACAAAAAATACATAAAAATTCAAGTTTCTGGGACAATTTTCAATTTGTATCCTGAAATATTTTCTCATAACATTCTCAAAAAAATTCTGTAAGATAAATAGGTAATGACGAAGAGAGTACGGTTGTGAATACATGCAGCCGAAATGGAGTTTCGCCGAAGGGTCTCTGGAGTAAAGTTACTCGACAGGGTGCATAGCTCGTAGGTGAAAAATCTCTTCAAGTCGAGCCGCTACTTCTCCGCGTTGAGAGGTCGCAGCTTCGATACTACTAATATGTGATTAGAATGTCGGAAGAAAGAATCGGGTTCTTCAAGCCGAGCCAACCGGCAGACCTCGGAGTAGACTAAGTTCGAAATGGCTGGAGGATATCCATAGTTTCAGTTGGTCCCATTTGGGAATCCAGTCAGAAAGTGCAATGACGTTTGCTTCTGATATGACCCAATGGAGGAGATACCTGAGGATTCAACCCCACATCCTCAGGATTCTCCCAGGAATAGCCGGCGGAGAAGATGGATGAATAGAATATTTCATGGCATTCTCATATATTTTCCTAATATAACTGGTATGTTTTTTTCCTCCGTATTATTCCTCGACTGCATTCTAATATTGTAAAACTTTCCTCAATTATTTTCTTTGTATTTAATATTACTGTATATTCTTCGCTTTATTCTAGTATTCTAGGTTTGAAGTTTTTCGATAAATTTTAAGTTTATTTTTTAATGACTATATTTTCTCTTTCAGTGTCCTATCACTTTATTTTCTACATCATCTCAGGAGTACCTTTACACTCTTCTTTATTCTCAGTGAATTCTAATATATTCAACCACAAAGCGTGTCTTTAAGTGGTCACACAAGCATCTAGAAATAGCAACCAAACCTCCTTCAAGCTACACTCTACCATCTTATGTAAGAACAGGACACATCAGATAATGAAGTCCAACATATCATTGAAAAGACGGGATGTTCATGGCTGAAATGGTTGGAATGCCTGCTTGATGTGAACAGACTCGGTGTTAAACAACAATATCCTATTTTTCTAGCCCCCCCCCACTCCCGAATTGCAACTTTTGTTGTATGAAATACAGGAATACTAAAAAATTAGGGGAACAAAAACTTATCTTTTTCTTTCCCATGAGAGATGGGACTTCGAGAGACAGCTGTTATAAAACCTTTCATATTTATTATTATTAATGGATATATTATTTATAGCCATCGAATAAATAGAATTATATAACTAGTGCATACATATTTATAGTAAGACAGAGTAAGAATATATTCATACGGCTAGAATTTGTAATTTACAGAATGAAAGAAAATGGAAATTGATATGTCACACAAAATATACGGACGATAAATAGAATTTCATTTGGACTATCCATACATTTTACTTCAGTAAGTTCTAGATGTTAGCAGATAGTAACATTTATCTTAGCTTAAAATATACATATCAACTAGTCGCATTTTACTGGCAATAGAAAGCTTAGTCTTGTTCGACTGTAGCACAACATTGAATTGGTTAAAATATGAGAAGTAGTTTTTCTTCCCTAGTTTATTGAGCCATTCAAAAGTTAATCATAACATGTTCATAACATTTCTGAATTTAGAACTAAACAATGGTATGAATTAAATAAGTTAAAAATAAGGTTTGTTACTATTCAATAAATCTTTAGATTTTTTTAATGTTTAGCTAATTGATTATATCGGATGTCAAATTTATTAAAAAATAATAGGCAGATATTCCTTGGACGTCCTACAGATTATTTCGATCTATAATAGAATGTCTCACTTCTTAAAATGTTTTATAAATAAATGGTAGGTTATATCACGCTGACGATTTCTAAAAAGAATGAGATAATGCTATACGTGATTACCACCGGTTAGAATTATTAACAACTTCGTAATGAGTAAACAAAACCAAACAAATATTAAGTCTGTGAATTGTATGCACATTTTTCCTTTACAATTCTCTAATTTCAAATATTCGTCACCAAATATTATGAAGAAATGATTTATCTCTCTTGTAATAAAGGCGTCCACTAGGAGAAAACAATAAATTGCTTCCTATTCAATTTGTAATATAATTATCGTATAATTCTCTTTCTCTTACATAAAGAACAAAAATGTAAAGAAACAATAACGCCGGAAACTTAAGAAAAATGAGAAGTTTACAAATATAAAACTTCCTTTTGCAAGTTCTAACAATGCTATCGGGTATGATTTGTGTATGTGCGTATGTGCACGTGAATATATTTTCTAGTTGGGATTAAATGTAACTAAGTTCATTATATTTTGTTATTCTTTCAATACTTATAGATCTAACTCGAACTGTTATGTTTTAATTGTGACCAGTAAATTTGGGGTGACAAATTTATAGCATCTTCCTTTAGATATTGTGATGAAATAAGCTCAATGATGATAAATCAACACAAATGTCTAATAAATTTAGAGATAAAAAACACATAAAACTGAAATTTGCTGAAGAAATGTTCTATTTAAAGCTTATTAGTGAATAAAAACCGATTTTTTATTGCTCATCGTCAGAGATGGTGCACTGAAGATTAATATCAAATCAGTAGGGCGTTCATAATTCGCATTATACCTTGTTCTTGTTTAGCTTCAAGTCAACCATGATCAAGTACATCTATCATTAAAGGCATTCTAATCGTGACTCTTTCGTTTTTTAAAGACAGCAGTGAATAGTTTGAGCGTGATTTGTTTACATTTTCATGTGGCTCGCCAACTCGTTCAATTGGTTTCATTATGTGACATAGAAAGTTTCTTAAACCATCCGGTCGAATAGACAAAAGACTCGATCTTCATTAGTTTATCCTCAGAAAATCAGCTTATTGAATCCCATTCCTCTCTAAGCTTTACAGTCCTGAACTTAACACAGCAATTAAATCACGTGTTGATTTACTGGTGCTGCCACTGTTTATAACGGTGAATTGCTTTTACACGACGACAACTATTTTTAGAGCAATGAAAGATTTGACCATAGACACAACAGTGGCAATTACTGGATAGAAATTACTGATTATTTCAACCTACATACTCTTTCCGAGTTCACGAATTGATGTAGGTAAATCTGTCTGCCTATGATTTCATCATTAACTGAGAAATGTTTCGTCATTTCCATGAAACATAGGGTTTGATTTATATTCATATTATCTCGGATGACTTTCCTATCCCTATAGAGAAGTCAATATTTCGACGAAATCAGATTAGATTACCGAACCAATTGAGAACGGGTCCAATACAATTTGTGGTGCTTAGTTTAGGGCCTTGTGCCTCGGTTAAAATAAATTATTATTATCATCATAAATTACACCTGCATCACTGCTCAACTGGTACTTATTTTATCGGCCTCAAAAGGATGAAAGGCAAGATCGACTTCGGTGTTATTTGAACTCAGAACGTAAAGCCAGAAGGAATATCGCTAAGCATTTTTGTCCAATGCGCGAAACGATTTTCCAGACCGATCTGCTCGACTGCAGTATTTTCCCTTTTTATGTTAATAAATATAACAGTATTAACTGTAACTCTAGAACCCTAAAGCTAGCATCCCACAGTGTACTGGGCTAACTTTTTTATCGGATCTTTTCCTTCACTTTAAACCTGCCCAGAGTTTTCAAAGTGGTAAGTGTAATATGTTATATCTTAGGAAGGTAATTAATTTTTCTCATAAAAACAAAGGCCCCGCTCCCTGGTAAGATACAACAGCATCTGTTTCAAAATATTACTTTACATCATAAAAGCTGCAAGTCAAAAAGCGTTAAAACATTTTTTTTGCTTTAATACATATGTATGTATGTATATAAATGTACATGTTATCAGCATTTTTAATAAGACAAACACGTGTAAAACTAATTACTCCCCACAGAGCAGTGACAGTAAGAACAAAAGAACTCATGAGAAATTATTTTGGAGTTGATAAAATAATCTCAGTTATACACTGAGGCCAGCTGAATCCGCTACACTCCCACTTATTTCGCTAAAAGCCATGAAAACTATAAAGGCATTACGAACGAGCAAGAGAGAGAGTGGAGGTAGGGAGTTATCTGATATAAGGATTTCGACCAATGTCAAGAGTCACTATTGTTGTTCAGCATCAAAGGCAAGGTAGAATCTAATATATTTAGCACTGATTGGTCATAATGATGTAGCGATGATTGGGTAATGTTATTTGCATATATAATTTCCTGTGGTGTGTAGGAAACAAATAGTTTCTTACAGATTACGGTTCGTATTTAAAAAGTATATTTTGGGCAATAATTTGCATTTGCATGTATGCAATATTATTTGTTTTGATCCGAATATTTGTGGAATTTTTACGGTTTACGAAAAAGCAGCAAAGATATTTAAGATAAAAAAAAAGCTGAACACCAAATTAATAACTATAGCGATTTCCGGGCGTTCAACGCAGCCAAGCGTAATTTCAATTTTGCTATTCATCTGGCTTTACTTGGTTAACTATTGATTTTGGGGAAAACAATATATCTAATTTGGAAGGAATACAGGATCCTTTGGACAGAGTTAAGCTTACGTTAAGCAGAAGCAGTGGTCTGGTTTCGATTTATAACTTGAGTCATTTTTACTTCCAAGGGGCTCTTCGGCAACGCATGAATTTCAGTATATCAATTATTTAGTCTTTTAAGTTACTCAGTTTATACGGAGAAGTTGACGTTGATAACTGTTAGTGAATTACGGGATATCTATCTATCTATCTATCTATCTATCTATCTATCTATCGTTATATATATATATGTATATATATATATTCATATATGTGTGTGTGTATGTACCATATAATGTGTGTGTGTTTGTGTGTGTGAGTGTGCGTGTGTGATTGTGTATCTATATGTATCTATATTAACCAGTTTCGACCTTTCAATTCTTCGATCACCTGATTAACGTGCAGGTAGCCGATCATTCTACAGACACGTGTATCCATAACGTAATTCTCAAGAATCGGCGTTACAGTGTGACATGGCTGGACCTTTAAATTGCAGGTACAGAACATCCGCCAGCTTCGACACAGTTTCTGGCTACCCTGTTTCACTTATAAAGTTTGTGCTCACTCGTGGCTATTGAAAACTGCACTTGTCCTATGCTTTTTCGTTTGCACGCAGGGTCTCAGGATTGTGATGCGAGCACCTGAACTATTCAGCTATACGTATGTGTGTATTTGCGTATGAACCTGTGTGTGCGTGCGTGCGTGCGTGCGTGCGTGCGTGTGTGTGTGTGAATATAACTCTTTCTTCCCTTTGCGAAAATTTTTTTCGACATCATAAGTAAAGACTAAATGATTTTCAAATATTATATATAATTATAAGCTGGAGTTTGATTTGATATTTGACAATGTATGACGACATACACACTTACGTCCCCTTCCTACACAGTCTTGCTCTCACATACACATAAATGCAGGCGTATGTATATTTATTAAATAAACACTCAATTTCAGATAAATTGTAACATTTTCAGAAGAAAAAAAAAATGTTCTACCAAGACAATGAAACAGCCCTGACAAAAATGGAAATAATGTCTCGTTTTTAATTTTTCCTTTATATTTTTGGTAGTGTTTTTGCTTATTTCATTTAGTTTACTTTAATAACATCGAGATAAAGAAATATATTTGTTGTTACCATTTTCCACGAAATGTAATTGCTGGAAATTAGATTTGGTTATTTAGACTGTAGTGGTAGTAATGGTGAAAGCAAATGAAACTATGGTACAAATTATAAATATATTTAAGTGGGAATTTATTTTCGTATAGTGACACTGGGAATTGTATTTACAGGCAATAAGTTAAACCTTCGTTTATTTTAATCGAAGAGCAAAGAATTCTAATGAAAATGAAGATAAGACGGAGAAGTAAATGTAAGAAACGAGGGAAGAAGTAAATGGCAGAAAGAAGAGAAAGCTGGAAACTATTTGTTTCATTGCAATTTCGTGTAATGTCCTAATGAGCTTCTAATACGAGGGCTTCGTTTATTTTTCTTTTTTGTGTATATTTTTGTAACCAGTTTGCCTGCTGGCTTTATTTCGTATTATGCTCCTAAGCCACTCTCTTCCTTCACTTGACTTAACTATATTTAGAAAACGATAAAAGACAAATATCACAAATATATCAATGAGCGAAAATGTTTCTTGTTATTTTTTTTTATTTAGCTATCAAATATTTGTAGATAGTCTCTTCATCCTTTTATTTTTGTTTTTACTGGATTCAGTCATCGGACTATGGGTCAATGTAGAAGCAACTGTTTTAAAGATATTATCGATTATATCTTCTCCAGTTCATGTAGACTTGTGAATTCATCTTGCTAATTAACTAACAGTATACTGAGGGTAAAACTCCAGCGACCTTTATGTTAGGACTGGTCCCACAGCCTTTAGTATCCATATTCCATTTTGCAAAGCAGCAGCTTCTTTTAAGTCCGGGTGTTGATGGTACGTACATCAGGCTCATAACATCAAATGGCTTAGGTGTAAGACGAAAAAAAAATTTTGGACACATTCACCCTGTCTATACTATTATAACTCAACGCAATTATAGGAGAGTGATTTTGCTAACCATTACTTTTGGGCTACACAGTAAGCAATATCTAATGTTATATTTCGGATATAGAACTAAGACGTCTCAACTACTTTGCTGTTATTAGTACAAACACATGACATAAATAATTGTGGATCTGCAAAGCTAATGCAAGAAAATTCCTGATTCGATGTTGCGAAACACGTCGGTTGTGACCGCTTAAAGACGACGTGTGGACTGATATTTATTCTACCCGCTTCGAAAAAAATAAGACAGACCTAGGACGATGAAAGGAATCTCAAACTGGGGAGAGGAGTCTGGGGGTAAAAAGTAATATTGACCTAAGTAATGAAAAGTAAATACGAAGTTAAGAAGACTCAAAATAAAGTTCCTTAACAATTGATCATTACAACTTCCCATCTCAATAGTATGTGTTACTGTACCGATCTTAGCACTCTTAAATTTAATTAGCAATCACAACGACTGTATCTCTGTGATTGTTAAGTATGAGACGAAATTTACCACAACCATAAAGTTATGGATGAAATTTTGATAAGATCGAAGACAGACCATGGAATCTTTACAGTAACAAATCATGTTAACTGCAAAATGATTGTGTGTGTGTTGGCACTCCGTCGCTTACGACGTCGAGGGTTCCAGTTGATCCGATCAACGGAACAGCCTGCTCGTGAAATTAACGTGCAAGTGGCTGAGCACTCCACAGACACGTGTACCCTTAACGTAGTTCTCGGGGATATTCAGCGTGACAAGGCTGATCCTTTAAATTACAGGCACAACAGCAACAGGAAGTAAGAGTGAGAGAAAGTTGTGGTGAAAGAGTACAGCAGGGTTCGCCACCATCCCCTGCCGGAGCCTCGTGGAGCTTTAGGTGTTTTCGTTCAATAAACACTCACAACGCCCGGTCTGGGAATCGAAACCGCGATCCTATGACCGCGAGTTCGCTGCCCTAACCACTGGGTCATTGTGCCTCCACGCAAATTGATTATTAAAGTATTAATGAAACATAACTGGTTGGCAACGTTGACTGCAGAGGAAAGATAGAATATTATAGTTTAGACAAAGGAATATTAAGTTCGAGAGGATGAGTTAACGCATACTGTAAAGACCTTGGCTAATTTTCTTCATACTGAAATCAGCTGCTCATTTTTTCCTGAGTTCAAATCTAAGATTGACTCTATCTTACGTTTCTCTGAGTTCAGTAAAATTAATTTCTCCAATCATATCGATTATTTCTCTCCCTTTAAAATCGATACAATGAAAAGATACATTACTTAATGCTAACCGTAGAGATGATGACATATAGGACTCAATTCTATTCGAAAGAAATAATATATCTTAAGCAAATGTGCATTCTTTTCCCGACAAGACGGGCCTAAAATCTAATGACGATAAATTAATAGTGTTGTTCTAGTTGATAATACTGTCAATTTGGAATTGTCAATGCTGGAGTTTAGTTCGCTACAACTGCTACAAACATTAGAAAAAGAAAAACATAAGACTTCAATATTTTTTCTGAATGAAACACATCCAGCAAATATGGTCTGCATTATTATTATTACTGCAAGCAAGTAATAATGATGATGATGATGATAATGATGACGACGATGACGATGATAATAAAAGCGTCATTGTCGACCACTATTATCCTCATTGGAAATGAATGCATTAGACATTAATATTAATGAAACATTAGAATTATTTTAAAGACAAAATAACGCTTCTTATCTAATGATCTGCTTGCTATTGTTTTATGCTCAATCGTTTGCCGAACCGATCTCCATCATGTACTTTTGCTTTTTGCATAATTGCTTGAGTTTTTAATGATACTTTTCAAATCCTACCCACCTACACACACGTGTGTGTGTGTGTATATATATACATATATATATATATATATATATATATATATATATATATATATATATATATATATATATATATATAACCTCTATTTTTATACAATAGACTCAAAGGGCACTAGACTGCTACACAAATATATTCTCGCAAACATTGTCCAAAGTGTGCCGAGTATTTATGAATACACTTTAGTGGACCTTGACTAGAAAACGGCTAAATACTGCTTGACAGCGCCAGACTTTTGTTTTCTTAATTATCTTTCATATTTATCAACTATATTAGCATGACAGATTGCAATCTGGCACAGAAAATGAAAAGTCATTCCTTGCTCGAAGATGGAGCCACTAATCACAGTGACCCGACAATCACCAGTTTTTTTTTAAACGTGACTGGGCACTTCGTGTTCAGATTCGAGAAAGAGCTGGAGCCTCGTGGAGCTTTAGGTGTTTTCGCTCAATAAACACTCACAACGCCCGGTCTGGGAATCGAAAACGCGATCCTATGACCACGAGCCCGTTGCCCTAACCACTAGGCCATTGCGCCTCCACTGTAACACTGGAAAATGCTGATAAAAACGAACCAATGTAGCTTTCTTTTTGGCGATTTATATCAATAAATGTGTATTTACGACGCAGATGAAGATTTCTGTTAAATGACTGTTTATACGGTAGTAAATCAGTTCTAATTTGGTGTGCTCTTTAGCCTTTCGATTCATTTAATAACACTTAAAAGTAGTTCAGCGACCAATAATACATGATATCGTACTAACCAATAATACAAGCTGTTATACTGACAAGCGATTTAGAGCATCTTACGTAGTTCTCGTTTCAAAGAGATGAAGACTTTTAAAGGTATTGACGACCAGTTTCCATTTGAATTGTAACCAACTGTATGAATGAGAGACAGATGAATAGAATATTTTAACGTCAGAAAGACGAGTAAACAAACATGCATTCCTTGGGGTGCAAGAAATGATTGAATGTTTTGACCAAATGAACTGCATTATTTAGATTGAATCCAGAATTTAAATCTTACTGTGCTCAACTACGTTTCATGTAAACTGGATAACTAAAACAAACTACAGTAATATTCATTCAACGGTACTACTGTCAAAAAATCCTTATCATCAAGAAGAAATCATAGATAATTCCACTATCTTACGTTCTATAACATAACTCTGTCACTGAGCGTGACAGATCATGTCATAGGTGATAAGACAATGGAGTTCTATTTGACCTGCCAGATCTTTTGACATTATTTCAGCTAAGAAGACTCCTCTTTGATATTACAAAGAATTTGGATTACTTCATTAAAAAAAAAAATATGCAGAGCCCATGGTCCTTTATAGAAGGGTCAAGACTGGCTGGAAGGAAGCAACAAGGTACCCTGAAACCGGAAATCTGATTCGAATACTTGCAACATCCACGCTGACCGGTGGTACTATTCAATCGTGTGACGGATTGAGTCAACCACCCAAGCAGGTTATAACGGGATTTTAATTCTAATCGCACAGAGCCTCGACAACTACGGCAAGGCAAGACATCCAGTCCGTTGTTCCGTCGGCCTAGACTGGTTCATTTTTTTATCGATTCCAGTAGGACGAAATATGAACTTAGCCTCGGTTAATTAACGCAGAACAGAGAGTCGGAACAAAAGTCGTGATGCACTAATGATTTTGCTTGTTCACGTTTAAAAAGAGTAGGATTTCATATTTTAACGAAATAAAACTCGAATCCAGCAATGCGAACAATTGAGCGTTTCGTGAAGAGAGACCTAAAATACTTTACTGAAGTCCTTAAGCCCTCTTTATTTCGACAAGTCTCTTTATAGCACATGACAGTAACTCCCATATAAATCAAAGCCGTTTCATTATATGGAATTTAGTTTTCGAAATTCTATTTATTGATCAAGTTGATACTATAGGACACAAGTCATCACAGTTGTCATGTGTATAATAGAAATTAACTACAGTTAGTAAATTTAACTCAGAGTTTAGTAGTTCTTCAGACATTGCTAATTGAGTTCGGTAAATAAATAAAAAAAATGTAATTAAGTTTGGTAGACCTTTAGACATTTCTTATTAAGTTCCAATTTTAGATATAAACGGATTGATTACGATGTTGCAGTCATTATATATTTGTAATATATAGGATATAACTTCAATTGATATTATTACCAAAATAACAAATCGACTTCAGATTCTTGCCATAAATAAGCTGTTATAATTGGCCGATATTTATATATGGGAATTCAAATGATTTGTTCGTTTATCAAATCAATCTCAAAGGTTGCCAATATAACTGGAATCAATTTGAACATTTCATTAATGTAAATTCTTGGTTTTAGGTTTTCATTTGTAACTTTTTAAAACTACAGTTCAGTGATATCTGCAGAATATACGTACGTCTGCATATGTCATTCTATCTCTTGTGAGTGTGCGCGCGCACGCGGGCGCGTGTGTGTGGGTGGGGTGAGGGGGGGGTGCTCACTCGCGTTTTGTTAGTAATTAAAAAGTTTAAACAGCTTATACACGAGTGAATCGAACGTCACCCAGATGTATGTGTAAAGTTTTTTTTTAATTAATTGTTTCATGAAAATATGAATTAACACAAATTAAGCAAGAAAGCCACGAAAATTATCCTGGAAAAGAAAAAGAAAACAGAGAGAACGACAACTTTGATAAATGTTAAATAACGATTATTTTATATACACCATATCTCCTGATATTACTCACGGCGGCAAAAACATAGTCACGTGGTTACCCGAGGTTACCAGATAAACACTCTAGTACATACGCATTTATATCGAAGTCACATTCGTTCATTTACAGAGACATTTATACGCAATCATACGTACCTTTTTGAGCGCGAGCGCGCGCGAACGGTGTGTATACACACAATAGGAACGAAACAGTGAACTGCTAATTCAAAATGATATAATGTTAAAAGCGTTTCATTGTGTTTGGGTAGACCTTTTATTCTAAGTGACACTGTTTTTTGGATTTCTGTTCGAACGAGTTTTCGCTCTCTATACAGGAATTAATACTAATGACCATCCAAAGTTTCCTTATCGTTAATGTTAAATGATAAGGATTATAACACACTAAACTATTTAAATACAAATAAAAACGGTTAAATGATAGCTGTAGAAGCCTTATCTGGTGGGCTCTTTTACTCCACTTTTTTTTAATTAGTAGTATATGCAGTTATATTTGAAATTTTGATGAAATATTCTATAAAGAAGTGATAAAGTAGTAAAAATTTAATCTCTTGAAGTAACTTTTCCTTGCAACTGCAAATGATAATTAAATAAAATGGGAATCTTTCCAATATAAACAAACTTAAGCGAAAATCTTTTTTCAAAATATCGCCATATTTGAAGTAATTAAAACACTATAAATTTTGGCAGAATACAAAATTATGATTTTTCACTTTCACCATAAACAGTAACTTTTGGCCACTTGCAGGGTGTTATTGCGGATGAGCTATTTGTCTTTTTGTTTGGTTATGTTTTAGTTTATTCATGTTCTTATTTATTATGTTTATTATTATTTTGTTAATACTGTTGTTGCTGTTCGGCGTATGATTTGCTGTCTGAAACTATAAATAAATTCTAATGTTTTTGCTATCCATTGGCTTTTTCCTCCTTTTTCTTTTCTCATCTCGCTCGCTTGTTTTAAATTGATCTTGTGGTCAGTATATGATGCCGCATTCGTTCTAGGTGAATGCAATATGAAGGATGATTTTAATTCTCGAAATTAATAGATTCATTTACAGCATTAAAATGTTGAGAAAGACATAATAACGCAGCTTTTATTTTTTCCCCGTCGTCCAACTGTGTGCTTTGCATTTAATTAGTAACTCGTCATTACTCTAATCAACAATCGAATGGATAATATGAGCTTAGTTTTTTCGCTGTCTGATTGGACATGAACTAACAACCTATCATTTGTAGTGTAATAATAAGTTGATACATACTGCATGCCCACTTTCCCTGAGAGTAAAAAAAAAAGGGTAAAGAACCCCTTCGGTTATGAGTGACCATGGGATTGCGCCTAGAAAGTTACCCGGTATTGTTCAAGACTCACTGACTCAGCTGAAGTCATCCAAATGAACCGTTTCAATATATACAGCTCGTCTTTCCTGCTCTCGTACTCATATACTATTAGGCGATAACTGCTGTCTTACTATTCATTCAAATTTACTTGTGCATATTTTACCAAGTTAACTAATGGACAATTGGATCAATAATTAAATAAGTAGCAATATGCCGTAAATTGCGATGTATAAGCCGACGATTAAAGCCTAAAAACTTCTCTTCAGAAAGAAGTGTCGACTTGTACATTGATTATAAAATTCAAACTTTTATCATAATGTGGTAAACGTTGGAACTCCAACAGGTGACGAAATATAATTTTCTTATAACTTTGTCAAAGCAAAAGCAGGCAGCGTCTACAAACTTTCATAGTATCCCTTCCTCCGAGACAGATGAGGGGAAAAAGAAATCAGAGAGTTATTCTCAGACAGTATAACGGACCTGTAGCTGCAACGCTAGCTACTTAATGTCGATGCTATCACTCAAGTTTGCTTACATCACTGATGAATCTATCAAATGACAGATGAAGTGAACTATTGTGTTCTATAGAGGACGCTAGCATACTCGAGGTTATAATTTTGTTATTGTAAGGCTCAGCAGTATTTCTTCCGGTTTTACACTATGAACTCAAATTCCACCGAGATTGACTTTGCCTTTCATCATTTTGGGGTCAATGAGATAAGTACCGGTTGAGCACTGAGATCGGTGTAGTCGACTAATTTAAAATTTCGGGCCTTATGCCTATAGCAGAAAGGGTTATATTATTATGGTACAATATTAGTATGCTGTGTAAGCTATTTACCATTCTTACTGGAGGAGCTCAGTTTGCATAAAATGTACTCAGAGCAAAATTTGTAATTCAGTTTGAGTTTCAACCCGGCTTGATTTGACTTTAGATATGGATAATCGCTGAAATACTAGCAAATTACTAGGATTTGAACCATTTACCTTCTCGCTTAAATTGATTTTGTTTGTAAGAATAAATCGGAAGTATAAAGACAATTAAAATGGCCAACCCTTTTAATGCCTAGCAGAAATTCATTAGCCCTTTCACATGTTTCAGAACAGCAACATAAAGAATGTTTTAAACTTATGTTTAGAGTTTATTTAGTCATCGCCAATGAGCAAAGCATTCCTGTTATTTTGGATTAAATGTAATAGATGTCTTTCTTAGACTGGGTGTTTTCAGAGAATAATAAATAATTATTAATGAAGTACTGTAAATATGTAGATTCTCTGTATTTCTCCAATGCTAATATAGCATCGTGCTATAGAAATTAAAAATCAATATTTTTATTTTGATATATTCAAATACAAAGTTTTTATATGTAAATGTAGTTACGTATGTGTTTTTGTTTGTGGTTTTATATGTAAAGCGGTTTATTTTCGTTACGTGATTATGCATGTATGAGTGAAATTAGTTGAAGGAAATTCTTTGGAAGCCTAGCGACTTTATCGATTCAGTTTTTGGGTGGCATACTTAATCTTTCACCCGATTTGTCACTATCAGTTAAACTTCAGATACCCTTAATGGAGTTCACATTGTTTCAAGTATTTAAACTAGGTTTTAAATCTGAAGATAATTTTCTCCCTTCTGAAATACTGAGAGGGGCCACGGGTATTGCTTTTCCTCATTTGAGTAAGCAAATAAAAACGATGTAATTTTTATGTTTATTGAGGAAACCAAAATTTAAATATGCATTTATTAAAATCATTTATTCAATAAAGACTGTTTTTAAAATACAAATAGCCAGTTCTAATCCTTGATTTTATCCAACCAGTTATTCAGACATGACAAAAAATATCTTTGCAGCCGTGTATAACATAAGAGACGTTGTTTCATTATTAATAAATATCGATCCGATCCATGTTAACTATGAGAAATATAGACTAGACGAAATTAGGACTGTAGCCAAGGTTCTTTTGTTGCAAATCTATACAAAGTGGTGGTGAGAGAACAAATGAAAGAGTGGGAGGGAGAGAGAGAGAAGGATAAAAATAAGAAATAAATAATAACACAGAAGATAAATAAAACATTGTTTACCAGAGCTACCAAAACAAATCTACTTACTCTGAAACATTTGAAAACGATTAATAAAGATTGTAGGTGAAAATCAAATGAAGAAAAAAATGTTTAAAAGCATTAATGAAGAGAAAGTAATATTTTAAAATAGAAACTGAGATGACGGAAGTGAGTTATAGCTAAACTCATAAATAGAAAGATGTATGTATCTCGAATCTCTTGCTATACTGAACAGAACAGAACATTTTTACTTACTTCATTTTTACTTCATTTTACTTACTTCAAAGAAAAAATAGAATAACGAAGAGATGACATGAACCAAAAATGGATTTAAAGGTTGCGCAATGAAAAAGTGGAACAGTAAAGGCATACTATAGTTATAGTTAAAGGTTCCTGAAGAAACCTAAATTTCTTCAAATCAATTTAATTATAACTGTATCAGATCTTTCGCGTGGACCTCGCTACTCGACTTAAAATATTCTCTAATTATAAATCCCACATAAAAAATTTTTTTAATTCTTTCAATATTTCGCCTCTAATTCCACTTGCACTGCATGTATGCACGCATACAGCACGCATACACACTCAGTCTTCGTCCCACATGAACATATAACAGATATTTTTCTAGCTTACTCTCTTTGCAGCAAATATAAAAATACGACATCGGTAATCATCAAAATTCTGCAACGACAGGACGGATAACGTTTTTACCAACTCCCTCTGACATCATTACATTGAAGGCCTGTTTCATATGTCGACAAGGCTTACTTTAACACCCTCCCTTGCATCTGGGACGATGGAACTTAACATACATCATTGAAATATTCTAGCTTACGTTCATATAAGTTCCCTGTTGGGAATGTCAGTCTCCACTATAATACTCCTCAATGACTCACTGTCAAATTTCTTTTCAGTGAAGAAATAACTTTTCAGAATAACAAATATTAAAATAAAAGATGAGACGGATGTGAGCTTTTTGATTTTAGGAAGCAGCTAATTTACAGCTCAGCCTAATTCAGATTAAGAATTGTTTGAATAAATTAGAACAAAAGATAATGTATTTCTTCAATGTCGGAAGGACGAACTAATTAAACTGTAACTTCCTTCAAATATTTAAAATAATGCATTTATCATTAGTTACATTTGGTAATTGTAATATTCATGAGCACCAACGTACATTCAGCATAACCTATTGTCGTATATTCTTTGAGTTTCTTTCTCATTTTCTTTCAACTTTACCACTTCTGGCAATAAAAATAATGGTGGCGACTATCAGTTACTCGATTCATTTGTCAGTCATTTTACTTTACAAAGCTACAGCTTAGAGAAATATTTATGGATCTTACTGGTCACTAGTTTTATGTCTATTTCAATTCTAAGTTAACCAAGCGTATAAATATAAACAGTTTTAGCTCACTAGAGACTATACCGAGTGATATAACCACGAGGACATGATTCTAACAATCCAATATTTCCAAAAATAACACAGTAACTGTTTATCTATAATCTCCCACTCCAATTTGTCAGTGATGTAAAAAAATAAATAAATGAATAAATAAATAAATAAATAAAGCATAAAATATTAGAGAAATAGCTAAAGTTGAATTAAATTAAACCCCATTCCATGTAGTCCACATTACTACATGCTTTTCAATGCTATACAACATTCAGGAATCGCGTGATATGTTAAAGAGAGCAGTAGATGGATGTTTGTTGCATAATGACATGACTTTCCATGCATGGAGTTTGGAAAGCAATCAGCTTTCCTCGACCAGCCAGCGTAAAAATCACTGTGCATCAGATGTTATATAACATCTGATGCACAGTGATTTTACCTTGCTGCACATATATCCGTATAGAATGCTCTACTAGAGTTAGGCACATTTTTATGTCCAAAATATATTGCTGTTACGTGCAAGTGAGTATGATCTAGTTGCACGAACCATACGTTTGCTAGTTATTTCAGGGACATATTCAGTGGTAAGCAAAAATAGACATCCCAGTTTTCCAACCCTTGACTCAGAAGTACGTAAAGGATGTAATAACTGGATGGAGAAAGGACTGTTGAAGTAATGGGAAATGACTCGCGTTGCTCAGGGACGCAGTGCACTGACAGTATAGGAATGGAACCCAAAATGTTCGTGATCCGTACACCCTAACCACATAGCCATGCGTCTTCATCATCATTGTTTGATACATATTAACTTGTATACATATTCGCAAGCATGATTCATAAATGTGGATGCACAACATACATGCACGTACACAATATACATGCATTTGTGAACACACATACATGACACATACACTCACATTCCCCCCCCCCCCCACACACACACTATAAATATATGCACTAACTTACGCACACCACTTTTATATACATGCTCAAACACATTACAGCATTAAAATGAAGTTACAAAGATTAGCTAGCTATGATTAACTATACAATAATTAACTATTTCAAAATTAAAGATATTGATTCTTTGACAGTGCTTTTTTCTATATATATTTTCAATGCAATGCTGTATCTGAAAGCATATCGACAGATTTTTGCCTAATACCGTATGTGTTGATAGATGTAAAAATCTTCTCCTTTTATACGTTGTCTTCGTGGCCAGAAAAATAAAGACTGGCCAGCCTCGTTTTAATCCGTTACGTGTTCCTTTTCGGTCCTTACATTTGCTTTAATTTTTTTCATTTCACTTTAAAGATGTTGAGATAAATTGCACACTAAAGTAGCACATAATCTTGCATGATTTTTATATTAATGTAGCAACTGTTAGAACAATGAAACGGAACAGTATAAGCGCAGGATCTTCATTAAGTTCAGAGCATACTTAATATATATTATAGTAACAACGGAAAAACCTCTATCATTTTAGGTATGATGTAAACTCTCAAAGATTACCTATATAAATGAAAATGAGCGGCAACAATTTCTAATTAAATCAACGTTACAAATCAAACATCTAATTCACTGTAGAAAGGATTCACAGGCAGTATGAGATGGCTTGAAGAGTTTTAAAGTCGAAGCTTTCTGTATAATATATAAAGTTACACGAAACTGCATGATGAAAATGGATCAAGTGATAAGAAAATTGCTGAAGAATTTCTGCCACAATTAGTTTAAATAACTGATGTTATTATTCTTAAAAACAAATATTGGATCTATTTTAAAACGGGGGCCACATTTTTCATTAATGTTTTACGTAGTGTTTTTGGTACGGAAAGACTTTCAAACTTCGTATACTTATCTATTTTGTGTTATAGAACAGAAAAATATTTTTGTATTCGAATTTATTTCATGTAAAAAATTGTCTTATTTCGATAATTTCAACCAATCACTGACAAGTATTCAGTTGTTTATATTTACTCCTTTGGCTGATTAAGCGATGTAAAGCGTATTTAATCTCCATACCTTCGTTTCATTTGCTTTTTTCATTTTAAATTTGCTTTAACCCTAACCCTACGGTTAGGGTT
>NC_068988.1:17976080-17978323 GCF_001194135.2 Octopus bimaculoides | reverse complement strand
TGTAGTCGGCACTTAATGTATATCGGCTGAATGGACGTCAGTGATTGGTTGAAATTACAGAAATACGACAACTTTAACATGGAATAACTTATGGATTTCTTTTTTTTTTTAAGAAGACTAAGAGAAAAAGATGTTTTATATGACACATTCTACCAGTGTTCCAAGTTTCAAAGTGTTTCGTTAATGAAAAAATGTGGCCCCCGTTTTAAAAAAGATCCCAAATATTTAATATTGAAGAAAACGATGTAATTTGAAAAAAAATAGCAAAGTGAACTTTTATAATAAGAACGTAAAAGAACAAAAAACCTCTTAGTGGATGCGATATCTCGGATCACATTACTATGAGTTAATGCATTAGGTGACTCTTTTGCAAAATCATTATTAATTAATAGGTCTCCGAATCCACTTAAAATGAAAGAATCAAATAAAAAATATCCTCCAAGTTCATCGGCATTTCTGGAGTTGAAATTTATGCAGAAGAAAATATTTACTTCAAAATTGTACAACTAGTTGATAGCGTTCTAACGCATTCCTCTTATTGAGAATTCCCTATATTAAAGTGCTTTTCCTGCCACCCAATATAATATCATTTATTCCAACATTATATCAAGGAATAATTTGTGATTATAAGGCTAATTTATTTAACATTCATATGAAAAATCTTGCTTGCTATAGAGGAAACCAGCTTCCACTGCGGTTGTTTCCAAATAATTGCAATAATAACATGTGCACTTTCGGTGTTGGAGAAATCGAGCATTGATCTCCTGTTGCATAAGCAGGTCAATGAAGATTCAATTGTCATAGTTACTATAATTCGAAATGATGAAACTTAGTGTCACGTTGCTGAACTAAATTCACTGATTACTACAAAAATTGAAAAGGTGCCATCCCCCACCCCAAAAGAAAACAAAGAACCTGAAAATTGATCTCAGTAAGAATGATTGTAATATGGAACATAATATGGATATTAATAAAGAATACACTGTATACCGACATGCATAAATATTTACTCATATAAAATTTTTTTTTTAAATGCGTAATCCCAACTTTTTATAGAACTTTACTGAATACAGAAGAAATATGAAAGACAATATTGCTTCCGACTTTTTTTAATCAGTGAAAAAAAGAAATCCTTTATATTACCAGTTTTAATACTATGGACCGAAAACTACAGCCATTAAGAAATATTGCATTCAGAAGCCATGTATGTAAATTGTCACATGACTTACTCTTTTACTGATATCAGACGTTACTATGCTGAAGTAATAACTTCAAAGGTTTCAAGTCAACCGTATCGACTTCAATACAACTTTTTCAGTCTGATATTTATTTTATATGTTTCTATTTGTGGAACTGCTAGGTTACGGGACATGAAATGACATAAAACAAATGACAACGGATCTTATACCAGTGCAAGCACACCCACACACATACACACTCACCTACCCAGACACTCAAATACACAGTTAATATATAATTTTTATCTTACGTTATTAGAATTTTGCTTGGTTATTTTCTTTTCAATTCTAAAATTTATTTCCCACGATTTCCACTTGCATGCTGACTCACAAAACTCATTTACTGTGTATTAAGTCATTACTGTATATTATAAAAATCTACACGCATAAACACACACCCACACACACACACACACACACACACACACACACACACACACACACATGCATATTTGCGTATCTGGATATATTTATATGCATATATAGATACATATATTTCTTTACTGCCCACAGGGAGCTAAACATAGAGGGAACAAAAAAGGACAGACAAAGAGATTTAGTCGATTACATCGACCCCAGTGTATAACTGGTACTTATTTAATCGACCCCGAAAGGATGAAAGGCAAAGTCGACCTCGGCGGAATTTGAACTCAGAACGTAACGGTAGACGAAATACCGCTAAGCATTTCGACCTGCGTGCTAATGATTCTGCCAGCTCACCGCCCTATGTATATATATATGTGTATAATTGTTAAGGGGGACAACAAATTTTAAGGCAAGACAAGCGTCTCAAATCATGTACGTTATTATTATTGGAAAAATGCGAAGTCTTACGGCTGTTTCTGGGATATCCTAGAGTATGGGATATTCCGTCATCGGAGACAAATAGGGGGAGAAAAAAAGAAGAAGGGTGTGGATTAATGAAATAACGATATAGAGGGCAGGAGAAAAGGAATAAGGAGATGAAAAAAGAGAAGACAGAGGCATAAAAGTTCACAGCTTTGT
>NC_068988.1:17972918-17975931 GCF_001194135.2 Octopus bimaculoides | reverse complement strand
CCCCCCCTCTCTCTCTCTGTATATATATATATATACTTTAAAGAGAGAGAGAGAGAGAGAGAGAAATTAGCATATATGTTTATGTATACATATAAGCATGTATATACATATATATGTGTGTGTATCTATATGCATAAACACACGCACCCACACCCACACACATATATATATATATATATATACACACATACGTATGTATATGTATATGCATATGCATACATACATATAGGCATATGTATGTAACGGCGAAATCTATTAGCGTACTTTTCACATCATGTTTATCATGGAGGTGGACATGCTGCCGAGATATTTTACCGCATACGAATTTTGGAACCTCACTTTCTATGGGAACTAATATACCTACCAAGTGTCCAATCAATAAATTATATCTTTTCTACTGCTTCACCTTGTGATTTGCCCTCACATAAACATTTTTTTTCTCAAATATATTACCATATCTTGAACGATATGCCAGACAATTCGATTTTTTAAACAACTTCACTTGGAGGAAAAAAAAAAGATATGTTTTATCTACATACGCAATATGTTCAATCATTTAATATTCTCATCATTATACAACTTCTCGACGTTGTCATTTATTCTTCAGATCTTAGCATCTGTACATATGTTTTACAATGGTATGATATAATTTTACAATTATGCCATATAAATCAATTTTCACTGAGATATATTGTCGCTAATGCTGCACACACACACACACGCACACGCACACACACAGATACACGTATGGGTGTGAAACATTCATTAACAAAATGGCGAGGCTAAAAATATGTTTCATTATGTTTACAAATTCAATTTCATATACTATGTTTTGGCGCTTCGGTTAATCTAAGCATACATACATACATACATATGTATGTTTGACTAGAATTCCTGAAGGCGGTGCTCCAGTATGGCCGCAGTTTAATGACTAAAACGAGTAAAAGATAAAATATAGTCACAGCTTTAGTATTCGTTAGAATTGTTTCTATACCACTCTTTTTTCTAACCAAACTGGACCTCAATGTTAAGTCGTACCTCTTTGGATTGTGAGAAAAATGTGTATTTTGTGTTACTTTTATCTGGAGGAAATAGGAAAGTGAGTAGAACAAAAAAAATATTAACAATGAAAAAGGGATAAAAATGCATACAATAACAATACCAACAATAATAAAACTAATCTTAGTGGTACAGGAGACATTGATAAGACACTAGCCAGTCAAATCACAAATATAAGTGGTGACGGATTTAGAAATAGTTTATCATCCGGTGAGGATGATGAAAATAGTGCAAACAGTATTAACGATAGCAATAAGTCTTAAACCAAACCATATATACTGCATTCTACATGGCATTCTAAATTATGAAAAGAATTGTAGAATTTCACTTCTATAAATTCGTTTGTTTCTTCAGCTACTTGGTATCTAAGTTCCTCTATTACTTGAGGATATTGCTGACCCGGCAAATCAAGGAGAACTGAAGTGTTTCCATGTCTTAATGCATTTGAAACATAAGGCTTTTTTCTAGTGATTCTTTCTCAGTAAGATTTTTATCATTATGATGCGAATATCTTCTAGATGAGAGTTTGTGAATATTGTTTCTTCCAAATGTTATTCTAAAGCATTTGTCACGGAAGTAAGATTATTATAAAAGTCATGAATTTGTTTAAGAGTGCATATTGCTGTTGTACGACCACATGGTTCCGGGTTCAGTCTCCTTGCATAGGACCTTGGGTAAGTGTCTTCTACTATAGCCTCGAGCCGACCAAAGCTTTGTGAATGGGTTTGGTAGTCGGAAACTGAAAGAATCCCGTAGTATATATGTATATATTTATGTGTGTGCCTTTGTGTCTGTGTTTGTCCCCGCCATCACCACTTGACAACCTGTGTTAGTGTGTTTACGTCCCCGAAACTTAGCGATTCGGCAAAAGACACCAATAGAATAAGTACTAAGCTTTAAAAAAGTCCTGGGGTCGATTCATTTCACTAAAAAAAACCTTTCAAGGTGGTGCTCCAGCATGACCGTAATCAAAATGGCTGAAACAAGTAAAAGAATAAAAGAAGTCACCGCTCATTTTAACTCATCTGCGGTGAGTTATCTAGGGAATCCCAAACGACAATGTAACCTTCATGTAATTAAGTTATACTTGGCCTGATGAATAGCTTAGCTGAGGTAATTATGACAACAGAGGATAGATTATGATAGTAACTGTGTGTTTGATAACAACAATAATAATAACAATAATAATAATAATAATAATAATAATAAATGAATAGTTTAAAATTCACTTTAAATAAATCATTCGAGACCCACAAATTTGAATATCTAGAAATATTTCACTTCATTAACTGCGATTATGATAAACGGGTTGCACATTAACGGCCATTATGATAAACGGGTTCTACACCAATACCGGTAAGCGAGACTAATTTTGACATAGCAGTGTCTCCATTCCGTGCACAAACATTGGATTCTACGGTCACACTATAAGCATCATCAGCACCAGTACTGGCGACAGCAGCAACAACAACAGCATCACTATCGCTACCGCAGCTGCAGCAGCTTACTCCTACCATGTCTGTATAGCTAGCAAGCTTGTTTTGTGTTTTGTTTTTGATCTCCGTAGGCAATTGATTGGCTGTGTTAGCGGTTTTTTTGACAATTTTGGTAGCTGTTTGGTAGCGTTATATGTGATTGTAATAAACAGTTTTCACTGTGTGTATATATGTGTGTGTGTGTGTGTGTGTGTGTGTATGTGTGTGTGTGTGTATGTGTGTATATATGTGTGTGTATGTGTGTGTGTGTATGTGTGTGTGTGTGTGTAAGGTTGTGAGCAGAGTATGTGTGTAAGAACGTATGTCCCTATAAGTGCGTGTGTCCAAGTATGTATATTAGTATATTATGCCTATAAAAGAAAAAAGAATGAGAGAGAGAGAGAGAGAGAGAAAGAGAGATAGGGAGAAAGTGAGAGAGGAGATAGAGAAAGAGAGAGAGAGAGAGAGTGAAAGAGAGA
>NC_068988.1:17967161-17971866 GCF_001194135.2 Octopus bimaculoides | reverse complement strand
CACACATATATATATATACATACAAACACACGCATACATACATACATACATATGCAAGCATGTTATGTATGCATATGTACAAATGCGTGTGTGTGTGTGTGTGTGTGTGTGTGTGCATGAGAGAGAGAAGGGGAGAGGGAGAGAGAGAGAGTATTATATATGACCTATGTGTGTGTGCGCGTGAGAGAGAAAGAGAGAGAGAGAGAGAGAGAAAGAGAGAGAGAATATTATATATGACCTATGTATGTGTGTATGTATATAGATATCTGCATACATATGTTCACACACGAAAACGCTAAGACACATACAAATCTAAACACGCACACACATATATGTATGTACATACGCACTTTCATATACCAATAAATAATGCAGAAATGCATTCATTAATTATTCATAATTTCTAAGAATTGAATAAATAAATATACCCAAGTAAATAAATACAACGAGTAAATTATTTCGTTACACTGAAATAAACATACGATTAAATCTAATAAATCCATTTTCCCTTACAGCACAAACATTACACATAATGATACGTGCACGCGCGCACATACACACACACACACACACACACACACACACACACACACACACACACACACACACACACACACACACACACAACCACGCTTCAACATAAGCACAAACACCAGAAATCATATCACGATTACTATTTCGTGAGTATGAATGAAGCTACTCAGTAGCTATTTTTGCTCTTCAATGATTCTAACGAAGAACACAAGAATAGAAATAAGAAAGAAAATGAAAAAATGTGGAATATATAATGCTGTTGCTTATTTCCTTATAAGGTAATAATATACAATAAACAGCTGTTTCTAATTTAGGCACAAGGCCAGTCATGTTTGACGAGAGAGGAAATACATAGTGGACTACACTGACTCCAATACTTGACTGAAACTTTATTTTACTTGACCCCTGTGCATGCCTGTCGCTAAGGGAGTGGGGTCGCTGGACGTCACTGTCTCTTCACTATTCAATGGTGCACCTTCAGATTCAGAAAATGCAGTTTACAAAAAATCTTTCCGCAAAACAAATTAGTGCCACCCAAAATATTCTGAATCCCCTCCGGGCACCTAAGTCTGGCGACGGGCCTGTCCTGGAGGGATGAAGAAAGGTGACATCCGCGGGATTTTTTACTCAGAATTTAAAGAACCAGAGCAAATACCGCAAGGCATTTTCGAACACCCTAATAATTCTACCATTTCACTGCAACCCGAAATTGACTCTGCTAAGGTACAAGTTTAGCTGGCTTGATAGGACGGGTTAAGTGGTTATCATCGACCCCAGTTCAGGTATTTATTTTAATGGTTTCCCCTTCCTTGAAAGGACGAAAGGTAAAATTGACCCCAGAGGTACCTGAACTTAGAACGTGAAGAAATGTCACAGGGCATTTTCTGCTATGCTTTAGCAATTCCGAATAATAATAATAGTTTCAAATTTTAGATCAAGGCCAACAGTTTTGGGGGCAGGGTTAAGTCGATGACATCGATTTCAGTGTTCAACTGGTACTTATTTTATCGACCCCGAAAGGATGAAAGGCGAAATCGTCTTCTATGGATTTTTAAAATCAACGTAAAGATCCGGAAGAAATGGCATTAAGTTTTTTGTCCAGGGTGTGAACGATTCTGCCAGCTCGCCGCTTTTCTGAATAATAACAACAACAATAATAATAATAATGGTAACTACCACTACGACTGCACTGCATTTGTGAATGGCCTGCACGTTGTAGTGAATAAAGAATTTTATGTTATCATAAACAACTGTTTGATAGTGCAGGACGGGGTGGGGGTGGGGTGATTGGCAGATTATCGGATAGTGAGAGTAGAGTAACATGGCGTAGAGATCGATAGATGGAGTTATCGTTGGAAGATGATTTTTTTTCTTTATTTTTTTTCCCCAGATGGAATATGGTATGGTTTATCATGTAGTTTAGTATTCTATTGTATTGCTATGTTTGTGGCAGTGAGAGTACAGAGCTCCACATCAACCCTGGACGGAGACCGCTGATCAAAGACATTCCAATATATGACAATATAAAAATATACAAGACTGCATTATGAAATGCATTTTTATACAAGTCTACATCATAAAACGCATTCTTTCTTTGCTGAAAACGGTAGAGGATGATTTGAAGGTTATTTTGCTGCTATTTCTAGCAGGTCAAGTGACTAAGCAAAGGATTCATCATCGACTTGTGTTTATCGAGTCTCTTACACCAATGTGTGTGTGTGTGCATATGCGCAGGTGTGTGCGTGTGTGTAATTGTGTATGCACTAGGGTATATTGTATGGGTATAAGTCTATTTTTTTATTTACCAAGGCCTGTTCCCCATAGGAAGGGGTAGCCACAACAAAACACATACCTAACCACAGCAAACAGGAACCGAAATTACTTTGAAATCGTTGCAGTCTTATCTATTCTCTACAATACAGACGTATATGCATTTATGCATACATACAAATGTACAGTCATATTCACATTGCACACACACACACACAAGTGCGTGCGCGTGTGTGTGCTACGCAAAGCAGAGGAAGAATAAAATCAGATAATTAGCCTGAAGGATGAGAACCAATGTCGATGCAGTAGAACAGTAGATTTTTGTACATAGGCACAGGAGTGGCTGTGTGGTAAGTAGTTTGCTTATCAACCACATGGTTCCGAGTTCTGTCCCAGTGCGTGGCACCTTGGGCAAGTGTCTTCTACTATAGCCTCGGGCCGACCAAAGCCTTGTGAGTGGATTTGGTAGACGGAAACTGAAAGAAGCCCATCGTATATATGTGTGTGTATATGTTGTGTATCTGTTTTTCCCCCCCCAACATCGCTTGACAACCGATGCTGGTGTGTTTAGGTCCCCGTAACTTAGCGGTTCGGCAAAAAGAGACCGATATAATAAGTACTAGGCTTACAAAGAATTAGTCCTGGGGTCGATTTGATTCGACTAAAGGCGGTGCTCCAGCATGGCCGCAGTCAAATGACGGAAACAAGTAAAAGAATAAAAGAATAGTGCGAGACGAAATTGAAGTCTGTAAATAATGCATTTTGCCATAGATGAAAACAGAGGCAAGGGTACACTATACGCATAGAAACACTTTACAAACAGACACTCAAGCAAATAAATGTAAAAAAGATTGAAGCCAGTGGAACCTTTACTTCTAGTTTATTACTGTTATCATAATTGTTTTACTTGTCAGAACGACCGGTCTTGTTTCTGTAAGAGCGGACAGCAGCCTGCTGTCAGAGGTCTCACAGGGTCTCTTTCCGCACATTATAAGCTTTCATACTTGGTTGTTTGTTAATTATTGTGGGAGAGACATTCAACATCTAAGTACCAATATCAAAATCCTAGCTGTCCCCAGCAGAGCAGTTTTATCATTTTTTTTCTTTTTGGCTTCCTATGCTCTCATGTCAATTCCAATTTCGCTAACATATTTCTTGAGCTTGGTTGTTAGTGCTCCGAGTGCCCCCTACAGCTACTGGAATGACAGACACTCTCTTCATAGTCCACATTCTTGCAATTTCATCTTTTAGTAGTCTGTACTTTTCAATCTTTTCCATTTCTTTGCCACTTCTGCGTGCATTATTATTATTATTATTACTATTATTATTATTATTACTATTATTATTATTGTATTTCTCCCGTCGCTACGTTCTGAGTTCAAATTGCACTGAAGTCGACTTTGCCTTTTATCCTTTCGGAGTCGAGAAAATAAGTACCAGTTCAGCACTGGGGTCGATGTAATCGACTATCCGCTCCCATCCCCCACAAAGTTTCAGGCCTTGTGCTTAAAATCGAAAGAATTAATATTGTTGTTATTCAGACGAAAACATAAACTGCATTGACAGATATCATTATGTATACGCCTAAGGCAGCGAGCTGGGAGAATCGTTAAGGCGTCGGACAAGATGTTTAGGGGCAATTCTTCTGACTTTACTTCCGTGGGCTACAGTACCTTTCATCCTTTCGAGCTCGATAAAATGCGTGTCATTGGAGCACTGGAGCCAATGTAATCGATTAGCCATCCCTCAACAAATTTCAGATTCGTGCTTATAATGAAAAGAATTAATTTTGCATACATTTATGCATACGTGCCCGGAGCGTTACGAGTGTAGGAAGATAACGATGAAGGGTCCACTCGCTCCCAGGTAAAGGTGTAAAAGGTGCATTATTTTCTTGTTGTTTATCATACCTGTTGATTTAAATGTACATGTATGCGTGTGACAGTGGGTGAGGTGTGACCGAAATTGTCCTTCTTCTCGAGTAGTGAGAAACTTTGCTTTGGCACTATACAGCATTAAATTATAGATGTAAGAATATTTGTGAGGTTAATGAGGTGAGAAGATAGTTGTAAAACACGTGGTCTTTTGAGTGAAATGATTGCTTAGTTTCACTCGCGGACTAAAGAAGAATAATTATAAACAGCTCATGTTTATTTATGGCGCTCCCACTACACAAACACATGCGCGCGCACACACACACGCAGAGGTACGCACATACATATTTGTATCATGTATGAATGTATGTATGTATGTATGCCATTATAAGACAAATACGATCTCTGTTTCTCATTCATTTGCTCTCTCTATCGCTATCTAATATACAGCAGAGAGAAAGGTAAAAGTAGTGAGAGGGAGAGAGAGAGGGTGGGAGAGAGAGAGGAGAGAGAGAGGGTGGGAGAGA